>NW_009720013.1:0-24700 GCF_000703405.1 Apaloderma vittatum | reverse complement strand
TCGGTAGCAACTGCTTGTGGGGAAAGGTACACGCAGGCTGGACTTCAGTCAGGGGGGCCGCGCTGTGATCTGAAAAGCGGGTTCGTTGCCCGGTGTGCAGTACGTCAGTTCTCATGCGCTCAGGGGAGATATTGCTCATTTCAGAGAATCATTGTAGAATGGGTTGGGTTGTGAGGGACCTTTAAAGGTCATCTAGCCCATCCCCCTGCAGTGAGCAGGGACATAGAATCATAGAATAGTTTCAGCTGGAAGAGACCTTGAAGATCATCGAGTCCAGCCTTTGTCCCACCCTATCAACCCACTAAGCGATGTCCCCCAACGCAGCATCTAGTGGTCTCTTAAACACTTCCAGGGATGGTGACTCAACCACCTCCCTGGGCAGCCTGTTCCAATGGCTGACAACCCTTTCAGTAAAGAAATTCTTCCTAATATCTAACCTGAACCTCCCTTGGCACAATTTAAATCCATTTCCCCTCATCCTATCACTCTCCACTAGGGAGAACAGACCAGCCCCTGCGTCTCTACAACCTCCCTTCAGGTAGTTGTAGAGAGTGATGAGGTCCCCCCCTCAATCTCCTCTTCTCTAGGCCAAAGAGCCCCAGATCCCTCAGCCTTTCCTCATAACGACTTGTGTTCTAAGCCCTTTACCAGCTTGGCAGCCACCTCTGTACCCTCTCCAGCACCTCAATGTCCCTCTTGTAGTGAGGGCTCAAAACTGCAAACAGCACTCAAGGTGAGGCTTCACCAAAGCTGAGCAGAGGGGCATGATCACCTCCCTGCTCCTGGTTACTACACTATTTAACATCTTTAACCAGATCAGGGTGCTCAGAGCCCCGTACAGCCTGACCTTGAACATCCCCAGGGATGGAGCCTCCACCACCTCTGTGCAACCTGTGCCAGTGTTTCGCCACCCTCGTAGAGGAGTCTCACAGTCTCTGCAGCTGACCTGCACTGGCAGTGCTGCATGGATTTGTTCCTTATGGAACTGAACAGCAGTGAAAAAGGTGATTCAAATGCCATGTCCCAGCCCACAAGTATTTTCCCAAACTTCTTGTGAGGGGCAGAACTGCAGAACAGTGAGATCTCTCAGTATGCCTATTAAGTGGCAATGACAATCTTCTGACTCCTGGACTGACAGAAAATAAAACCTGCATTTTTTGTATATCCTCAGGTTGTAGAAAGTCTTGAGAAGACTTAGTTATTGACATAGTGGGTCCCTTGAGACATGCTGGAACATCAGGCAGAAAGACTAATTCGAGGTCTTCATAGGCATTAATTTCACCCACACATGGGATTCTGGTATAAGGAGCAGTGATCCCATAGAAGACACCAGAACCATTACCATTAGTGGAGCTTTAACTCTGGAACTTTGAAGGAGGAGCTCATTTGTCAGGGCCATTGGGGTGCTAATAGGTTTCAGCGGCCATGAGCAGCCTCAGCTGGAGTCTTTCACCACACCCTCTGCTCATCAGCCCAGAAGCCTCACAGGACCACTAGTCCCTGCTCCAGCTACATCTGTGTCTGGTGGGGGTCCCGACTGATTTAGGTACTGTTGTGGACTTTGTTTCTTGCTGCAGGCTTGCTTCTTGAGTCCACGTGTTGACTGATCATTTTTCCTCCTTTTGTTTTAGCTGCTTCTGTGAAATACTCTGCTCTTTTCATGTTTGTTTTGATGCTCGGGCTCTCTTGCCTCTTGGGTGTTGGTTTTAGAGCTGACGATTTTGCCTTGGGACTAAACCTCATTGCTCCAGCTCCACAAAGAGGTAAGATTTGGGTGATGTTGAATTGTGAAATTCAGAACAAAGATGCGGAAATGCTGTTGTTTCTATGATTTGGTATTACTGATCTTCCAGACAAGAAGGACTGAGCGGATGTGGAATGACTTTTGAGGTTCCAAGTGTGGAGAGTAGCAGAGAGTGTATTTTTGTAGGAGAGACCTGAAATAGCTCCAAATACTTTGGTTCAAAAGCAGAAATAGCTTCTCCTTCAGAGAGGGCAAGAGTAACACTCAGAAAATGTTTCTTGATATGTTTCTGGAAGGGGTTGTATGATTCCCTGTTAGCGAACTCAGTGACCCACACGTCCCTTCTGGTGCTTGACTTGAAATGTGTGTGGAGCATACAGAAATTGCAACCCATCATTCAGGCTCCAAGCAGTATTACTGGCTTGTTAAGGTGATTAGCGTGGATTTTTGTCTCAAACAGCTCTCATCAAGCATCTCTCTGAGCTCTGTAAGCTTTAAGGCTTATTTGATCACATCTGAGTTCTGGCAGAAGTTAGTGTCTGTACCAAAGAGATGAGGAAACTGCTAAAGAGAAAGGAAGTGACCTACTTAGTTGGAGAGGAGACACAAACTCAGCCTAAGTCTGGAGCCTGGTATCCTTTGTTTCACTTGCAGATAATACTTCCTCCAGCACAAAGACTGCTTCTAGGCCCTGTTCTGATCCTAACTTCCCCCTTCCCTTCTCCCTGGAGGCTGTGTTAAGGACAGAGTGTGGGAGCCGCACTATCTCTAGCTGTTGTTCTGTGGTGAGAAACAAATGAGCATTGGCTGGCTGAGCCCTGATGCTCATTGCTGTGCTACAAGGGAAACTTGGCATGTTGAAAGGAGCACTTTCTGAAAAGACTAGGCTGAAGCAGGGGTGGAACAAATGCCTAGAGGGCACTAGGATCCAGGGAAGAAAGCCCTCCCAGGTGTTACTTAGCTCTGATATGGTCCCACTTGTACTGGATGACCGGTCTTACTTTGTTTCCCTGCAGCTCTGTCTCACCATGTACCAGACTGGGTGCGCTTCAGAGACTTAGAGATTCTTACTCTATTTTCCATGTGCCTCCAAACTGAAAGGAGGTTTTAATTCATTGTAGCATAATGAAGAAAAATCCATCAGAGAAACGTGATACGGTTTATTTAAAGCTGCTTGATCAGTTAGAGGCCAAGTTCTTGAGTATTGCCTCTCCTCAGAAACTGGCCTCTGAGGAATAGGAGCTCCATGTTGCCACCTCAGTTCAGAGTTCACATATCAAATACTTGCAGTGATGTCCGCTCTAAGATTTTCATTCAGAATTATTAATTGGTATTACTTACCAACTATTTCGGAAGCAGTAACAATTCCCCAAAATTCTTAGCTGCTTGTATGCTGTTAACAGGGACACGGTAACAAAATTAACCAAATAAATTGCTCTGAACTACACGGACTCTCATCTTCCCTGCATTTAAGAATTTCAGCACAGACTGGCTGCTGTGTAATGATCACTATAGCTATGGGCTGGAGGCTGTACTTGAATGCTGTTTGATAATGTGCTGTTAAACAGTGTTCTAGCTTTGCCTCTGCAGAAAAATCGCCTAGACTTGTTGCCTAGAGTAAGGAAGAAAACAAAAGCAAGTGACTCCAAGGAATGTGAGAATTCTAGCTAGGGAACTCTTTCATACCACAGAATCATAGAATGGCCTAGGCTGGAAGGGACCTTAGAGATCATCTAGTCCAACCTCCCTGTCGTGGGCAGGGACACCTCTCAACTAGATCAGGCTACTCAAGGCTCCGTCCAACTTGGCCTTGAACACCTCCAGGGAGGGGGCAGCCACAACATCTCTGGGCAATTTATTCCAAAGTCTTGCCACCCTCGTACTGAAGAATTTCTTCCTAAGGTCCAATCTAAATCTATTCTCCTTCAACTTAAACCCATTTCCCCTTGTCCTATCAGTGGACACTCTTGTAAAATTTTAAACTAGTGCTTTTTGTGAGCAGAACTCAACTAGCAATAAAATGATCTAAAGTTCCTGAGCTCTTACCCTTTTAAAAAGGGAAAATCATAACGTGCATAAGTGGATGAGTTCACCTGCTGTGTAAGTTCTTCAAGGCAAGACCATGAGAAGGAGGTCTGCTCCTGCAACCCACGGCCTTTTTGTCCCTGGCCTGGACCTCATCCGTCTTATGACAAGTGTCTGTAAGGCTGCCGTGTTACTGCTGCCTCTGTCCTCGAGGCTGATAGCTTGCCAGTTTGATAGGAAATCAGACCTGTCCTTTCTCTTCCTTCTTTTGCCATGAATGGTATCTGATCTGCACCATAATACATTTCTTTCTTTCTTCCAGTATTTTCCTGCATTTTGGATTTGTCAGGTTGCTTTTCCAAAATCAATTCCATCCTTGATTTTTTTTTTTAATTCTTTTTCTTGTGGGGTAGGGGTTGGTAAATGAAGCGAGCAACTCAGTAAGTTAATGTTATCTCACCTCTCTGCTGTACTTCACATTTCTGTGAATTTTTAGGCTGGGGACAGCACTAACTCTTTTCTTTAGACCTCTTGTACACCATTATCTTTTACATTTCACCTAGTTAATCTTGTACTGAAAGCTTCAGTTTTCCTTTTGAGCTGTCTTTAAGATATCCATCTTTAGAAACAAGATGGATAGTCCTAATTAAAAGATATCAAGAGGATCCAGAGACTCCCTAGGTAGTTTATTCCAGTAGTTAATAATCCTTTTTATTAAATATATATTCTAATTTTGGTGTGCCTGCCTGCAGTTTCCAGGCACTGAGTCCTCTTATGTGGTTTCCCACAATATGCTAAGAGTTTAATAGTTCATATTTCCTGCCCAGGAAGCTGAATCTTCTCTGTGATTGAGTTCTCTAAGCATTGTACTGAAAGAGATTGTCTCTAGCTTTCAGTTCGGTGGCTGTTTTCTACACTATCCACAATGTCACCTGAACTATGAGCACTAGTCTAGAATTGGACTTGACAGCATCAAAGCTAAAATGACCTTCATCTTCTGCATCCTGCTTTAAAGATCTAGGGCTGCCCTATGCCTACATCTTGTTCTGAGACACTTCGTGCTTGTGCTCTACATCTTTGTTCTTGTTGTTTTGGAACACAA
The DNA here is from genome assembly GCF_000703405.1 of Apaloderma vittatum. NCBI lineage: Eukaryota > Metazoa > Chordata > Aves > Trogoniformes > Trogonidae > Apaloderma > Apaloderma vittatum. Next base: position 19,829 of record NW_009720013.1, on the reverse strand, counting down.
GGTCCAGGCTTGCTTTCTTTAATAAAGAGAAAATGAAGCATTTAATGTACGCCCATTAAATGATCACGGTTCATTCGGTGCACCAAATAATACATGGATTGTCTGAGGGGGGGGGGTGAAAATAGCATGTTGTGTAAAGACTGTAGCTGCAGAAAGTCTGTTCAGAATTCTTACTTGTTGCTGGCAGGCCTTCAGGACAAAATGCCCTCATTTTCACTCAGTTCTGAGTCAACTTACTCCTCTTCGATTTGCATCAAACTAGTAAGGAGATCTAGTCTTTGGCAGCTGAAGAGGGCTTTGGCAAGCTTTCCAACTGTAGCGCCTTTGGAGCCTGCCCTATTTCTCCACTTCAGCAGCATTTGGTAAACTTTTTCTTTTAGTCCATCTCGTTCATAGTCGTGATCAATTTCATCAATCTCGGGATCACCGAAGCCCAGTTTACGAGCACAGGGCTTCCACTGTTTGGCCAAATTTTCTCTCACTAGATTCACATGTTTCTCAGTCAGGACACTAGTACTGTCTGCAAAAAGAAAAAAAGAGTACAAGAAAACGGCATTGCTTAACATTTCTTCTGCTCCTTTTGCTATCTCACCTGTCCTGCCCCAGCTATTTATTGGTAATATCTGACGACAGAATTCTAGGGATGCAATCAGAAGTGGGTTTCATGGAGGCAGTTACCTAATGATGCCTGGAAAGAGACTCCCAGTAAGAACACGTGATTAACACTTGAGTTGCTGGACTTGATCTGAAACTATCACAGTTTGTCTCTTAAACATCTGCAGAATTGAAAAATCCATTCCTTGAGTTCTTGAGCAGCTCACCGCTATCTCTATGGTATGTTTTATATTCTGGGACACTACTAATTTGTTTGCTTAGGAATGCAGAGGGATAGTTTAATCTAGTATTGACCAATGAAAATAATTTAAAATTTTAAAATCTTCCCATTTCTAGTCAAATGAAGTGGTCGTGGACCAGAGCCTGCCAGTGTTCAAGAAGCATGTAAACCAGATATCCAAGAGCATTGTTCAGGTTTTAGGCTTTCCTGTGTGGTGCTAGCCGCTGGACTCATGGGTCCCCTCCAACTCTATTCTATGATTTAAACTAGAAATCAGGTGAGGACCACCAATCCTAATCTCGCTTCTGCCAATTTGAATGCTCTTATTCCTCTTGTTCTTGAAGCATGTACATCTGCACTTGTACCTGGGGTCTCATAAGAGGTCATGAAACTACCAAGACAAACGAGGTGCTACAGAGGTATTACAGAACAGCATGAGCACAAACCCTTAATTGTTTTATATGCTCTTATGTACGTAGTAGGAAAGGACACAAACAGTTATCCCTTGGGTATCAGAGGGAGAACACTGCTTTCACGCATTCCAAACCAAATGACTCTCAGGTAAATATATGGGAAGAATACATCAAAACTAGGGAGATGTTTCTCTTACCAAATATACCCGTTGCTTCATAATGCTTGTATGTTTCCTTTGTTGAAGCAGGAGAAGTGCTGGTGTGTTGATTGTGGTTTTCAATCGTCATGTCATTGTAGGATCCAATTTGAATTCCAGAACTGGAAGTTATGTTCACGTTGACTGAATCCTCTGTATAAGAGAATTCAGTACAATTTTATAAACAACTTCATATGGTTCAAACCATCAAGAAGCAACGTAAGGAAGAGGTAAGGAGGAAGAAAGCCTTGCTAATAAAAATGCTTTTATTGCATTTAATGTAGAAATGGCTGTTTGCTGGCAACTGTGAGCGTGTTTTTTGTTATGCAGCATGACATAAATGTACCTCAGTGAAAGATCATCATATTCTATTCAAAAGCAAAGTACCATAGCCAAGCCTTACGTGCTGGTAGTTACTAGACTGTAAATAATGCGCTTTGGGAATGTGTAGTAGCAGCCTTGTTTTTTGTTGGCTAACAGCTTCAGGAGGTCAGTCGTTACTTGACAGAGCTTTTTGTTTAGATTTTGAAGCCTTACTTCTGCCTCTCAGCTTTACTTGTCATGGATATAAGTTTACTATTACGATTTCATAGTTCGGTGAGACTACAGAAAATCATTTTTAGTTGCTCATAAGCTTTCTATACTCCATGCTATATTCTGCCGTCTCGATGGCATCTCTCTGTTTCACGATGTATTTCATCCCTGCTATCTAAGGGTATATTCTTCAGTTGTATCTATTTTCACAGTGAATCACAGTGCACTACTTGGTCAATGTTTCTTTCGACATTTCTCTTTTAATTTATTTTTTTTCCCCCCTGTTGTTTACTTTTGATTCTAAGGCAAGACTAGAATGTTTTCTGAGACACCTCACCAAAACCGTCCTTTATTTTAAGGCCTCGGCAATAAAAGTCAACAGATACATTCACTGATTGCACAGCTACATTGTGTGTACCTCTGGGTACTTGTATCTGTGGCTTACTTGTGTATGATTAAACATCTAATCCAGTGTCTTTTGCTTGCATGAAACTAAGTGACTATTCTAGTCATGTTTGGTGACATCAGTTTCCTATTCTCTTGACAATGTTTTCTGAACTGTTTAACATTGTAACTGTGCAAACTGGGTCTAAAACTGAAGTACAGATACTTCAAATGACAGACTAAGCTTTATATTTAATCACCCTAAAGATGACTAGATGCACAAATGTCCTGGTTACAGTGGAAAACTATGGTCACGTGTGAAAATCTGAATGCATTTAATAACTGTTAACCTGAAACTGCTAGTCAGAAATACTTCTCTGTATACATGATTAGTTTCTAGAAGCTTTACAAAAGGAATACATTTTATAATGTCTCAAAATATTATGATTCCTGTATTCTTTCCTTTTTTATGAGGTAGAAGAACCAACACAGGGAATACGTTCATATTTTTAGCTAAACAATGAAGAAATCTATGTTTGCTATTTTTTGATCTGGTAACAAAATGGATCTGGCACAAGATATGAAAACATGCACAAACGCTTTGTCAATATTAACAGGAAAAGTTACTGTGCTTACAAATCTCCTTTCCTGAGCCTCTGCACTTTGCTTCCTTGTCAGATGTGGGTCATCATCTAAAGGCTCTGAAGGGCGTACAGTCAAGACTGACACCTGTTGTTTCAAGTTTTCTTTGTAAGTGTAAACCCGCTTACAAATAGGACAAGCCTTGAAAGGCTTAATTAGAAGAGTTCAGGGTGCCCTAAGCAACAAAACTTGAAAGCTGAATGGACAGGACAGATTTTCAGGGGTTTAAGACAGTTGAATTGTAGAGACCTATGCCTCTAGGAAGGCTGATCAGCATGCAGCCTACAGCTAGAGATTTGTATTAAAAATCCAGGCCAAGAACGGACAGGTAACCCAAATGCATGTGTGGTTCAGGAGTAGAGTTACAGCAACTTGACGTTTAATCTAAGCGAGTGACTGGTTTAGGTGTACAGATCTTATAAAGCCTTTGGGTTTTTCAAAACACTTTAATTTAAAAAGAGATGTTGTCCTTGATCCATCAATGCACATTTAATGGTGTGTACAGGTTCTGCTGGAGAAAGGAGAACTGGCTGACAAGCTGGTACTAGTAACTTCAGCTATGGTGAGAAGTATTAGGCAATAACATAAACTATTTCAAGATCTTGAAGTGTTTTGCTGTACTGACCAAGATGCCGTGCACGGCCTGCTGGCCGCCAGGGCAGATGAAGGCTGCAGGACTTACCTGTGCTTAGTCTGGATGTATTAGGTTGATATGTAAAAGTTCCCCTTGCAAAAGGAATGGAATCTGTGTTACCTAAACAAAGAAATGCCAAAAGCATTATGTGAATAAAAAATGCAAATACACTTAAAATGACTGCCATACTTGTAACAGTAAGAGCATGTAGTTCATGCTCTTAATTAAAAAGCTTCTCATCTCTTTATATTTAACAGGACTGTATCTCTGAGCAACTCTAGTTAAAGCAATGATTTTATCGTGGCTTTGCTCACTGACTAATAGTCTTAACCATCCTCGGATCCCAGTGTGGGCAGTGGGTTTCCACATGGGAGCATGAACACCTTGCCAGCAGACAGCAGTGCAAGGTCACGGCATAGTTACGGGCCAAGCTGCCTCGTGTCAGGTATTCAAACTGGAAGATACCGAAGTCCTGAGCATACTGCTACTGCTTACTGCCAAGACTGATCGTCGTCTGTATTAGCATGTATTGAGACTGGCTTTAGCAAAGCTATGGGGCATCACTGCATTTTCTGCTGGCTGCCATAACATCCAGCAGAGGTAACTTCCAGCCCAGAGCAGTCGTTGATTTGGTTGCCCACAGATGAGCTCTGCATCTCCCGATGGGGCAGTAAGAGTGACTGGGTTATGGGCACCCAATGAGTCAGTAGAAGAGCTGCAATGCAATGCAGCTCTTCTGCTTCTTAGCCTGCTGACACTCTATTGGAGGCAGCCTCTCTATAAGAGCTGTTTTCTTCTTTCAAACAGAAAATTTTACTTTACTAGTGATAGACAGTTCTAATCCCTGCCTTCTGACATGACAGCTCCTAGATTTGTTTCTATAAATAAACTCACATAAACAACTAATGACAGCCTCTGCATAAATAATTTATCAGAGTAACACGTTTGTGGCATTCTGCCTGTAAATAGCTAGGCATCCTTAAATTTCTAATGAGACAATCTGGAAAAGAATGGCACACTAAAAATATCCAATATTTAGTGGGAGCAGGTACTGTATTTCATGCTGCCTCTAGTTCCTAAAACTTACATCTTAGAGCTCTCCAGTTACCATTTATTAATACATTTTGCCAGTGCTCGGTGTTCTCTTCCTTCTTCATCTCCACACCTTTCTACTCTGCAGCTCAGTAGCAAATACCAGTGGAAGTTCCCCTTTAGCACCAGGCAGAGCTCTCTGGAGAAACCAGTTACAGGCCTAAGCTCCTTGCGGCCTCCCTGAGCTCGGGAGTCTCTTACCTTGCTGTAAATCAAGCTAAAAATATCCATCTATCTTCTGAAATTCTGCAAATGTTGTTTCTGCAGGAGCAGAATTTATGGTATGACTGTTATATTTTTTTTGAGAGTCAAGTGCTTTGCTTCCCTGAAATGGTTAGTAGCAGCTCTTGGTTTTGGTATCTGCTGTCTGCTATTACTTGGTTGGCAGCTGAAGGCTTGGCATTGGCTCTCATGTTCCTCCAGTGCACTGACACTCTAGAAATGGTTAACTTGAAATCAGCAGCCTGAAATCAGTGAAAGCAGCGTGATGAAGTCAGAGCTGGAGCATTTTTAGCAACCTGAATACATTTCAGGCAAACAAAGAGAACCTCATGAAACAAATTCACCTTCGCTATATCACAGATCAACTGTTAACAATAAGCCGGCTGTTGTTACATAAACTACAAAACACTCTTGGCTGCTTCATTTTTAGAGAACTGTGTCTTCAGAAACATAGGTGGAGGAATCTCACCCGTATCTGTGTCCGTGTTCTTTGGATACCAGTTTACGTTGCTCTGCAATGGCTGGTTTGGGCCAGATTCAGGCACAGGAGGCTTACTTAGGCTGAAGAGATTGCCTGAACGCAATCCATAGGGACTCTCTGTGTTTCCCTTCAGAAGACTGATAGGACTTGGCCGATAAAAAGTATCTACAGTTCCCCAGTTTGGTGGTGTTGCAGCTGGCTGTGGCCAAAAATACGGATTAGTGTTTGACCCTGTTTGTTCGGCTGTTAGATACAGATGACGAGTAAGAGATGACTTTGCAAATGGATCATGGGAAACTCTTCGTCTCTTTTCCGCCTCTCTCGTTGCAGCCGCGTATCCTGCAGGTGGAACTGCTTTATCCATCCGGCTCCCGAATACATGGTAGTTGTATTCGTGCTGAAGTTTTCTTTCTAGATTATCAGCAGATGTAAATGAGGTCTCGCAGCTCTCAACGGGCTGGTTCTCAGTGGAGGCAGCAATCGGGGCTTCGTTAACCTGACCAGTCATGGGACCTTGAGAGCTGTGTAGAGAATAAGGCTGATCTGAAAGGGAGGAAAATTAGATATTTGAAATGCATCAGATGCAAGCATGTAACTTGATGTGATGACAGTAGAATCTATTAAACTACCTTTAATATTACAGTAATATATAAAAGGTGAAAAAATAACATTAATTCCAGTGTAAGCTGTGTTTTACATTATAGACTGCCTTTACTGAGAAGCATTACAGATTTTTATCTAGGAAGCACAGCCTGTTTGAACTATCAGTGTCAAAATCTCCCTTAGTCAAGTGCTGTCAGAATTCACTGCATATTCTGCTTACACTGACATCAAGTTCTCAGCCACTGAAACAAACAGTTCCAAGAGGCATTTGTAGGGTCTGATTTAATAGTGTGTCCCCACTGGCATTAACTGGAGTTCAATCACGGCAAAACTGGAGCGTAATAGGATGGAAAATAACACCACTGTATCACATGTTACTTCATACAGCACAGATAATTTGTCCTTAAATTCATGTTTGCAAATGCTTATGTAAACTATCCCATCTGGGTGTTTCACGATGAATCCTTTTTGTCTATTTATTCACAGTCCCAAAGAATACATTTTTACAAGTAATGCCTACCACATAAAATAGTGTGTGCCATCTACATCTTTCAAACTAATTCTCAGTATCAAGGGATGCTCTAATTCAGTCTTGAACTAGATTATGATCTGGATCGTGCTGCAGCATTCTAAGGCTAAAAAGAATGTAAAAATCTGCTTGTTACTATTGTTCTTGTGTTCTTAAGGGCAGATGCTTCCTAAAAAAGTTCTGAAAACTTCACAGATGTCTAGAAAACGGTGTACATTGCCTAAAGCAAGGGACTCTCACAGACCACTGTAAAATTGAAAGAAAAAAAGTGTATGTATGTGCTTCTATTTAGCTCAGATAATGTCAGTAAACTGTTGCTTTTGTATTTTTTCCAAATCACATGAGTTCAGTCCATATTAGGCCACAACTAGTTCCTTTTGATGGCTGGCTGTTACTCCACCTTCAGTCTGACTCGCTCTGCTACTGTAGTTACTGCTGCTAGAGAGGGAGTGGGAGGAATAAGTTACAGAAACGTAGCCTCATGAGAAGTGGCAGCTATTAACAGTTCTGTATTAGCATAAACTATGTGGCATCCATTCTCCAGGGCAAGCTTGAAATGTATGAACAGATCCTGTGGGATATCTTTCACTACCAGTGTCTGAGTAACTGCCGTTGACTGGTGAAAAAAAAACCAGCCTGACTTGACTGACAGGCTGTCAAGGCACCATCTTTCTGCAGTGTAGATTCCCAGTAAAGTCCTTCATACTTAAAACACAAGGGCATATGTAATCAGCTGCAGTCACACATGATTATTTCTGCTAGGGAAATGTAATTAAACTCATTAAAAACCAGCAGGGCTGCCCTAGAAGTCCATCCGTTCTCCTGAAGAACAGTTAAGGCAAACCTAGTTTTGGGGAAGGTTTATTAGTTGCGTGTTACACTTTAACATTATTTATTTAATAATGGTGTGAGCAAACTTAGCAGGATTTTACTCCTACTGAATTTGACACTGTTGCTTGTAAATCAGCACTGCAAATATGATACTGTATTCTTTGCCGTTAAGAAACTTTGGTGAAAGAATTTCAAATACACCACTACAAAACTGTAACTGTATCGTCATGTATTAGTCAGATGGCTCTACAAAACCATGAAACACTCAACTCATCCAATATCTGGTAGAAAATATGAGAGAAAATTCATCTATTAGTGCTCCTCAGACTCCACAGAGAGCAAGATCATAAGCAAAGGAATATGTTATAATTATGCATCCTGGTTGTATTCAGAGCATTTCTAAGAAAAGCTGGAGGAGGAAAAAGGAAAATTTTGTGAAATTAAAGGCTACAGACAAAGCAGTCAGCATGATTAAAAGGACAAGGAGGGAGATTGAGTATGAAAAACATTTATCAGAGTGACCATTGAAAAATCTAATGTTAACCAAAATTTTTTGCATGGGAGAGGAAAGCAAAAGGATGTAAAATGAAACGGATTCAAACTGTAGGTGGTGGAAAATTCGAAACAGTAAGTATGACTTGGGAGCATAGAAGCAAATGTTATCTTTTTCATTATCACATTTCTCTCGGAAACGCTGAATAATTGAGTCTCTTCATAACCCAGTAATGGTAACATTACTTTATCTCTGGCAGAATACACACGATAATGATGTGCTAGTAAGTAAGTGACTTACCGACTTGACCGTTACTGGTATCTTCTGCTCTAGCATCTATTTGAAGGGATTCCATCCTATTCAGTAGCTCATTTGACTCGGGACATGTTTTCTGCATGTTAAGGAAGAACAAATGATCAAGTTGTAGGCAGAAACTTAACCAAAAGGAGTACCTGAAGAATAGGAAACAGCTTCACAGTGAATGATCTGGATGAACAGATTCCATGAATCTGTGGGATGAGATCCTGTACAGATCTCTTACAGAGAACACGACCTGACAGAAAATACCCATTGCTTTGCTACAGATGGGCAAAATCTTTTTTTCAGCAAAGGGAGGAAGGACTGCAACGCAACTGCAGTATACAATAACTCTTCAGTTGGCTACACAATATCCTTAACTATGTGAGTATGAGCTTAACCCAGGCAGAGCAGTTTTGGATTGTCTGTCTTGTACTTAACAGCTAGGCTACAACTACTACCTCTTCCCAAAAAAGCCACTTCCATCTGAAACTAAACAATTGCATTCTAAAACGCATGGCAACCTTAGGTCCTCAGATTTTAGTTGAGTAACTGAACTGCTTGAGGAGGAATGCTGGATCAGATGACCTCTAGATGACCTTCCAACCTCAACCATTCTGTGATCCTCTGGTCCTTTCAGGTAGGAGGCTGAGGACTCTGCTTCTGCAATTGCTAGTGGGGGGAAAAAAACCAGGCTATGCCCAAACCCTCTAACTCATGTTGCTACCAAAGCTGTACTAGTAGTTCACTGCATTGACCTGCCCTGGATGCTGTATTGACATTCTGTGCGCTGATCAGAATCGGTATTTTTCTTCCTGAGAAGGTAACGGACTTATGGCCCGTTTTCTAGACAGTCCATTCACTGCTATAATTTGAGAGATATATTTGCAGAGCCCTAATGCCGCTGGTATAATTGGCCATGATCCTGATTTGGGGCACATATACTTCACGTCATGAGTTCTCGTGGTCAAACCACCTCGGAAATTTGTTTTATCGGTTTCATTTTGCAAAATTCTAGTGCTTTTTAGGACAGCCACTGGTGCTTCATGAAAAGCACATGTTCCGTAAACCAGAAACTTTTATTTCCACAGCTGTTGGTCCAGCCTGGGCCGCTGCTGCCTTCCTGGCTGCCAGGCAGGCTCTGGCTGGTGCCCAGGGCCCTCCTCACCCCTACCCTGAGGTCCTTCTCAGCAGCGCTGCTCCCCAGCTAGGCAGCCCCTGGCCGGCACTGAAGCCAGGGGTTAATCCAACTGCAGCACGTTGTCTTTTCTGAATTTCATATGGTTTCTGTCACTCCATTCCTCCAGCCTGCAGCTCGCAGCCTTGCCCTTGCGACTGTACTGCCTGGTCCTAGTTTGGCGTCACCTACACACCTTGTGAGAGGACACTCCGTCACTTCCCTGAGGTCGCTGATATAGGAAGTAAATCAGGGAGGGTCCCAGTACAGCAGACTTCTGCAACGATCACAGTTGTTACTGGCCTCCAGGTGAAGTAGGACCCATTAACTGCTGCCCTCTGAGACTTGTCCTTCAGCCTGGGTTTGTCTGCCAAACTTGGACATGAGGATATTTTGGGAGACAGTGTGGAAAATCTTCCCAATGTTGAGGTAAATGACATGCCCTGCTCTCCGCTCCTTCACAAGCCCAGCCAGTTTATCACGGAAGGAAACGAAGTCGGTCAAGTGTCATCAGCCTCAAAGTGGCAGAATTTGGCCATAACTGGGGTTGGGGAGAAGGGATGCAGGGAACTGACACTTTAAAGTGTTTAGAAAGTTACTCACTTTTAACTCCTTCAGATCAGCTTCAATAGTTTTTCCTAGATTTTGATAGTAAAATGGCTTGTATCGTTGACTAATTTCTACAAAAAAAAAGAAAATAACCAAGTGAAAGTGGTTTTCAATGGATAATATAAGTGATTTTTACTGTTAACAATTTTGATGGATGAGGATTGAATAAAGACTTGCACAGAATCAGAAACAGGAAAATTCTACATACATTTGGAATCTGTTCAAGTGGCTTATTTAGCCTTAATATAGTAACAAGAACAGGACGATTTCTAGAGATTTTCTTTTGTTGTATTGCTTTTTAGGGTGGAAGCTCTCTCTATGATTTGTGGCTGACAGCACCCTTTGACTTGACAGGCTGAAAGACTGGTTGCCCCATTTTAAGAAATAAGATACATTCAATTGCATTCAGCTATTTGATAAACAACTATCCTGTCTCTGCCAAAGATGGAATTACTGAAATAATCTACTAACATGGTAAACATTAGTATTTTGCATATGGGAAAATTAGAAGATAAGACTCAGTGCAAGCATAAACTCCATCCATTAGCAGTGGATTATACCAGTTAAACAGGGAAATAGTAGATGGGTTCCTCCTGCTGTACAAATTCCCTCTGAGTATTTAAGTATGTACAGGTTGTATATGAAGCTCTTGGTGCCCCAGCCTAAATCCAAACCACCATTTCCTGTTACGTGTAGGGGGTTTTTCTGGTATTTTTGTTGTTGTTGTTGTGTTTGTCTGGGGATTTTTTTCTGCGCTACATGTTGAGGCAGAAGGAAGAGACAAAAGGAGATAAAAGAATTTTGACTTTTTTTCTGAATGCTCTTGGTCTCCTTCCCGGACCATTCAGTCAAGGCTTTTACTGGCTGCAAGTGTTTTAGGATCTGACCATGTTACAGGATGATTAGCTCATCAAGTGCTGCTGCATTGCTCACAGAAGGCTAAACTGGGACAGCTTTCGAAGCTAGTTTCAGTACGGTATTTTCTCAGTCAGACCCAGGACACGCTATGTCCCTTGGAATTAGCTTTGCTGTAAATTTTATTATACTATGCTGAGGACAAATCACCAGCAGGTATAAAGCATGTAAGCATCACGCACTAAGTAGTACTTCTCAAATCTGTAAGTATTGGACCAGATCCCAGTTACGGGGAGCATGCTTACTGGGCATGTGGATTGATATTTCCCTTTTAAAAGCAAGTATTTATATTTTAAGAGGAAAACTCTCAAGTTTGTTTTGCTGCATTACAAAATATTGTTGCAAATGTAACAAAAATAATCCCTTTTGATATTTCTTATAAATCAGTGCCTTACCCGCAAAGTTTGGCCGTTTCTCTGACTCTTGCTCCCAACACTGTCTCATTAAGGCAATAATTTCCCCTGGACATTTACCAGTGATCTCCTTTATGTCTGGTCTATTTCCATTAATGATGCCAAAGCAAATCTGGGCTTCATTTATTCCATCTGAAAGACAAAACTTCTTATGAGATCCTGATTGTGGGCTTTCCTACCTCTCCATAGGTAAAAGATAATGAAGTGGCTCCCTGTATGTTTGTGGATATATAAAAGAACACTTCAGAGAAAGATGACTGATTTACAGCTAAAAATCTCTTGCATTAGTGAATCTGAATCCACTGCTGTCATTTTCACAGATTTGAGATTTAAGATGAACAGATTAATTTTTATATGTAAGACATGCCCAGTGTGAGTAAGGGTGACACATCTAGCCCTCTACAATCTCAGTTATGCTCTGCGCTGGGTATGAACACAAAGATGGCTGCACAAGCGACCTGCAGCCATTTAGTTAGCAAAAAATCCATTCAAAATTATAAATGTGTTCCTCCAGAACTCCATAGTCGGCTCTTATTGCTCTATATGAGTATGTTATTGCTTACTGAGAAATTAGCACCACACAGCTGAGAAGCAGTAACTGGCCACATGACCATTCCTGTTAAAAACCACAGGTAACTAGCCCACCTTAGGAAATGGTGTGCATCAAAGCTTCCATCCTGGCCTGCTCAAGGTCTGTCTTAACTTCTGCCACAGAGTGCAGGTTTATGGCCACACCGGGTGGATGTGAACAGATTGGGCTCATGCCTGCACTTCAATTTGTTCTTGTCCGTGCACAGAAGTCAGGAATGATGCAACTAAGGCCTCTTACTGGCCACGAGGTGTCTAACAGGTGCTATTCCTGGGCATAGGCGATTTAATCTGCTAATCTTGATTTTATAACTTTAAATGCTTAACATTTGTAACTTAATTTTGTGGTAAGAGTGCTTTGGGAAGGATCTTACGTTCATATGGCTCTTTGTCAGCAAAAATTGCCCAGATCACTATGCCGAAGCTGTAAACATCCGACTTCTCCACAGGTTTTTCATTAAGAGAGCGTAAATGCTCTGGGGCCATATAGAAAAGAGTCCCAGCATTGTTCTGGCAAGTGTTCTTAGTTTGTTTTTTTCGGACAGTCTCTTCTTGGGTCAGCCGACTCCAGTTCTTCAGGGAGGCAACACCGAGATCTGCAATCTGAAAAATGAGACACATCAAAGCTTGTGCTGTAATGAAGAGACAAGTATTTCATGCAGTGCTCAATTTTATAATGAATAGCTGGTAATAACTTATCTTATAACTGCAAAAAATGCAATTGCAAGAAAGAAAAACAAACTATTTGCTCTTCATGGGGTCTTTTTTTGCCTAAATCAAATATCACTGGCAACTGGGAAACATTAGGCTGAACCTCTGTTAATAACTTAACCCCACTTGGAATAATCACATGATGTAAGGAAGCAAAAAAATGTGGTTTTGCTCATATTGACAGTCATGTTCAAGGTCTGCTCACAGTGCTCATGGCAGAACAGAATACCCATATGAGAAGAAGCTAAGATTCAAATCCAAAAGTAATCTATGAGATGGGCCAATGTCATAGAAAAGAATCATAGAATGTGTTGGGCTGGATGGAACCATTCAACTTCCTTAGATCTTCCTATGGAAAGGGAAGTGAGAGGATTTAAAAGGATGTGATGTGTATGGCAAAGCGACATGGAAAAATGTATCCTGGAAGGAGTTAAAGCAGGGATACCTGGGTACTGTGCGCTTGAGAAGGTGACAGATTACTGAAGCCTTCGGGTGCAGTCTTACAACTAGACGAATGGCTGATGGTGAAGGAAGTAACCCTTCCCTGCTTGCCCCACAGCCTCTGGTTCTGTGCTCCCTCTGCTCCTCCTGTCCCAGCACTGACACTTACCTGATGCTGGGAAGACCTGGTGCAAGGTACTCAAGCGACTTGCTGAACCAAGCTCTCCCCAACAGAAGGGGAGCGCTGCCAAGGAAGTAAACAGTGACCTGCTGGTTTATCTTCCTAATTAAGGGCAAGGTGGTCAGATTAGCAGCAGTGCTAATGCGAGAGAACAGGATGGCGACAGGAGAGGAAAAGTGGAAGCAAGTAGCACTGCCTCTCTTGGCCACAGGCGGCTGTCAAACTGAATTGTGTAACCCACGTCAGGTAAAATTGAGGGGACACCTTGCCTCACTCCGAACTTGCTTTTCTTTTCTCTCTTCTTGCCTCTAACTAGCTTATTGTTCCTCTTGAGTTTCTGAAGCTTTGGGCTAAATTTAAAGGTCATGTATCCAGAGGAAGAGGAAAATGTAAGTGACATCCTGCTAAAGAAGTAGGAATCCAACCTCATGTTGACAAGGTAGAGGAGGTCTAATGTGGAGGAAAAATTATAAGTCTTCATACATTTGCAGTTTCCTATAATAACTAATTCCCTTCATAAATATTAGCAATGTTAGACACAAACAGACAGATCATATAACAGCTGTCTTAGCTTGATCAGAAGTATGATTTTCTTAAGGAACTCTATATTTGATCCTGCCTTCCAGCTCAGTTTGTCATGCAGTGTGATGATAGCCAAGGTTATGTCTGTATAAGCAAGCTGAAACCCCAAAAGCCATCCAATTTACGTTTAAAGAGGATATCTTTTTTTTTTTTTCCTATTTTTTGGGGAAAAAAATAGCTTATACCTCTTACCTGCAAGCTGCTCATACTGCACTAGGACTTGACACTATATTAACCTTGTAGAACAATTTCTCACTAATTTATGTGTGAGAAATACCAAACGACAGAGCTCTCTCCACAGGAATTTATTCTGTAGTTTCAAACTGTAACAGGGTGATCATTTCAGCAACTCACCTTGACCAGAGACAGGACATTTGATGAGGACTGCTGCAAATTCTACTCAGGTTTATTCAGCAGTTGGCTCTATATCTATGTGTCTTGATCCAAAACCCCACTGAAGTTAATAGAAGGGCTTTGAAACAGGCTTATAAACCATTCTTTGAAGTAGTCTCCTGCTGCTGTTTTTGTAGCTGCTGGCTGTCATTTAAAAGTGATGACTAAGGGAAAAAAGAGGGAGACAAAAGAGGAAAAGATAATAGGCAAAAGAAGGAAAGGAATAAAAAGGAGGAGGTAAAGGCAGGAGTAAAACAATAGAGGACAAAATACATGATCTATAAGATACTCTTTCGTTTCTGTGTGTTAAGGTTTTGTTTTTTTCTTTCTGGCTGTTTTATTATTTGTAGTTGATTAATTCTCAACAATGTTATTCATTTTTTTAAATACCCTAAGTAAATTAGTTGTTTTTTATTTCCCATAGTTGAAGAAAGATTATGCAAATCTTAGGTTCAGATAGTGCACAGGCCACCACACTTCAATAATCCACTGCTACCACTCTCTTAGTGAGAGTTGCTGAACTACAAAGGGTTTCATCTACCCAATAGGAACACTAACCAATGCAACTGGACAGGGTTCTTCAACCCAAATCACCACTTTGTCCATTTACATTCTAACACATACCTTGATGTGAAAGTCTCTGTCCACAAGGATGTTTTCTGGTTTTAGGTCTTTGTGTACGAAGCCTCGTTCATGCAGATAAAGCATTCCTTCTGTGATCTCCAGCACAAAACGTCCTTTCACTGACAAAGGCAGTGAGAACTAAAAGAATAAGAAGTACCATCTATTAAAAAATGCTAATACAAGCATTAAAAAAAATTAAAAACAGTCTTTAAAGTTGTTTTTTTTCAGTCCCAAGAGGACTTCTACTCAAGCCATGGTACAAGAACTAAGGCCCTTCTTGGATCTACATTTTTGCACTGAAGTAATTCTAGAGGCAGTCCATTCTTTAGCAAGTTCTCCACTTATCTCTACAAGCACTCCTACCCTCTAACTGTGGTCTGCTACCCTGTGATGTGCAGGAAAGCCACAGTTGTCCTCTACCGTCTCTAGAGAAGGCGGGGCTGCCACTGGCTCTTTAATACAGAAAGTAAAATAGAGATTTCATTCTCTGGAGATGGCAGTAACATCTCGTCCCTCTCAAGCATCTTGTCAGCCCTAAGGAATGGCAAGGGATGAAGCAATTCACTGCTCACTTTCTGTAGCACTTTCATCATGTTCCCCCGGTCCACATACTCCATCACAAGTGAGTAGTTTCCGTCTTCCAAAATAATACCTAGTAGTTTTACCACACGGTCATGCTGCAGGCTGTGCATAATCCTGCCTTCTTCCAGAAGGGAACTGTTATAGCTGTAAAAGAGAATTTTACACAAAGCTTAGGTGCCAGGCTAGAAAGAACACAGGGATCAAAATGCTGTTAATTTATAATTAAAATGGTGGCCAAAAACATCAACGTCCCTAGAGCCTCTGTAAGATGAACCACACGTTCAGCTGGTTTTGAACTGATACAGCTTTGTTTGTGCCAGGTTGTTTTCTAAGTCTCAAACGCCTTGTTGAACCTGATTTTGAGGCCCACTTTTCAGATATGTGTTTTTTTCTGTAGGTGCGCTGCTGGTTGTCTATGTTCAAACTCCTGAACCTGGGTGGGATCAGAACACGGCAGGGTTGAAAGAGCCTTTGGATCAAGACACACTTCACTACCTCTTGTACAGGAGACTGTACACGTCTCTCTCCCAAAGGGCTGGCATTCATGTTCACATGCCAAATGGATTTATTACAGGTGATCTATCCACATACTGGATGGTGATAGCATTTACTAATGATGACTGGATTAGGATTAATCCAAAGCCTAATTCTTTACCTGGGCCTCAGTACAACCCATCAGTTGTCACGGGTATGCACATGGGAGCTCACTAAGGGGGCTGGAGAAGGACAAACCCTGTCTTTTTACTATTGCTCCTGTTTTAGTCATTGGGCTAAAGGATGAAAGAAAATCTTGAGACTACGCTGCTTGCTAATGCCTTCCTGTCCTGTGATGTAAAAGGAAACTTTCTCCTTCTGTGTTCCTCTAGTACTGGAGAAGGAAGTGGCTGTTTTGTTTGCATTAGGCTCAGCTGTAAATTTGCTCAAGACTCTTGGTTCAAGACTTTAAGGCATAACAAACTTCTGAGTCCCTGCAGTGAGAAAGTAAAACCACAAATCCAAAACCAAACCGGGCCGGTGTGTTCATTTTAACTGAGTTCCTCCTAAACGCTCGGTGCAGTTTGCAAGCTACTAGAAGCTCTTAATTCACTTTCCACTGGCAAAACAAAAACTCAGTTTATTTATTATAACCCAAACTAGAAGAACATGGGGTTTTGTCTCTCTCTAGTGGATGACTCGTGGGAGAGTTTTAGAAGTGTTACGGCTCTGAGCTGCAGTGTGACCTGCATCCACCAAAATCAATAGCTAATTCAATCACTGAATTACATCGGTGGGCTTGGATCACTCTGCTTTTTCTAAAGGGAGAGAGGTTTCCATTTCTAGTGTCAGACATGTGGGGTTTGAGTCCTGATGATAGCTCATGTGTGTTTAGTTCTAGTGGACATCTATATTTAGACAACTGTATTGAAAATCGATCTGCAAGCTTGAAAAATATCATGTGCCCACAGAGTTCCTCTATTTCCTCAAGTATGCAGTCTCCTCAATTCTTAACAATTCACAGTAGCGCTCACTTTGCAACAGAAAACAGGAACTTCACTGGCACAATGAATTAAAACTAGAAAAAGTTAGCTCATGAGGGGAAAAAAGGGAAAACAGTTGCCAGTATTGTCTTAGAGTATTTTCCCAACATACAGTATCTCCAGAATCCAAAGATGTGAAATTATTACACTTTATTTAGATTTATCTCCATGGGGCTTAGATTCCTTACGCCAACTGAAAGATAAAAACTCAGAACTAAGGTCTGTAACTTACTCAGTGCGCTGGGGTCCTGTATACACTTTTTTTAACACCACATATCCATGTTTCTTGTGAAAGCACAAAGAAATTGTTCCAAATCCGCCAGCATCTAACTGTTGTTCCTCGTGCAAATCCTGAGTGCTCATGTGGATGTCTTCCAGAGACATGTTTGCAGTCTTTGTGGCTTAGCAATTAAAACAAAATCAAGTACTTTAGTGCTTCTGGACCTGTGTTATGAAGGAGGAAAAAAGAAGTGTCCTTATCAAGCATTTAGCTGTTCCACAACATAAGTGTCTATGTAAGAGCGGGACACAAGCGTATATTCTCACGACTCTTGTGAACAAAGGGTCTCAGCCTGAAACCAAAGATGCCATGGTTCTCACAGGATCATCAGACCTTTAGATTACAACCGTTTATCTTATCAACCCCTTACAGTCATGCTAAGTAGGTGTAAAAACATTTCTTCACCTGAGGATCTCAAAGTGCTGTAAATAGATAGTTTTTATCCATGTAATATGCAGTAGATCCGTACTGTCCCTATGCTTCACACATGCAGAAACCAAAACCCAGAAAAATCAAAGGTAATGGCCCCAAAGGCAAGTAGTGCCTAATGATTCTGATGGGTATCTTGTTTTCTAAATTGCCCAAACACAGGCCTGTCAGGTGCCCAGATATTTATATAACTCTAAGCTACCTTTTAGGCATCTTTGCAAATTCAACTCTAAAGGGTTTAGCTTGAAGCTTAAAACAAACAAACAAAAGGTTTCTCTGGAGGGTGAAACAAAGAACTCAGCTTCTGTGCGCAACTTATTTTCACAGCTAGCTGAATTTCAGGAAACAAATGCTAGGAAGGACCATGTTAGGACTACAAAGCAACTTCTCCCCCGGCCCCTCAAAACAGAGAGGAACAAAGAAATTGTGAAAGTTTGTGGTATCTCCTAAGTGGACCAAGAGAAAAAAAGAGAGCTTTGAGGGAAGCCCATGAAACAGTAGACAGGTAAACTCCAGTGGATGACAGAATAATTTTAAGGCTTTGGCAAAGCTGTGCTGCTTTCTTGCCTAACACGCCTCACAAGGTAAAACCTTAAAAGAAGGCTACACAGCTGGTTCCTTTGGCACATGCCAGCAAGCTGCATGGGTGCAAACCACATGCTCTATTTTCCTTATTGAACTTTTCACCTTAGGCACCTTATATCAGGTAAACAAAGAGTTTGCTGACAAAAGACAAAGTCCAAGAGAATAGCAGGGCTGTTCGGTTTCCATTCCTCTTGGGTGACCATGACACAGACATAGGGAGGTGGGAGAAAGGCACGATTTCAGTGTCACTATCAGCAACAGTAGATTGGCTCATTTAGTTAATTAAGAGCTCTAAATAGTGTAGCAAAGGGATTCCCACGTTTTTTCAGACCAACAAGTGACTGCTAACTCCTCTAAACTAAGATGCACCTGGATCATCAAATCTCTAATTGAAAAGATTGCTTAATGTCATGATCACCAGCTGCAGCCTAATTACGACAGCTTTCTTCCAGGGCCTGGGAAGTAAGGAGGTGGTGAAAGTGCCTGTAGGTAGTAGATGTCTGTGGGAAGATAGATGTTTATGTGCAGATTTGGAAATTGTCTGGTGAGTTCAATACTGACAAGCCAAAATAGAGAAGAGTAAACTGATTTTAAAAAAAAAAAAGTTATGCCTGTAGAAAAGAGAAAGGAAGAGCTTCCTCTTCCAAGTGTTTATACGCTACAAGGGCTGTTGCTGTATAGATAGGCAACGTCCTGCCTACATCTGGAGCAGTGTGTTCTCTTCAGAGTTTTCTTCTCTGGCTTTCCTGACTATGAAAGGATGCAGAGTTTGTTTTGCTGGAGTGCTAACCTGCACTATGAGGACTGAGGATATGGCTGCATTCATTGAGTAAGAAGGTAAGCTCCGCTATGCCTAATAATTGTAAGGGGAGAGGAGATTGTTGTTGTGTTTTGTTTGTTGTAATTTTAAATTCTTTTCACTTAATCAAGTAGCTGGGTAACAAATGACTTATCGCCATGACAAGAATACTCACTGGAGAAGAGAAGGCTCTGTGGAGATATTACAGCAGCCTTGCAGTACCTGAAGGGGGCTACAGGAATGCTGGGGACGGACTGTTCACAGGCGCGTGTAGCAACAGGCCAAGGGGAATGGTTTGCACTAGAGCAGGGGAGATTAACCTAAATCTTTAGGAAGAAGCTCTTTACTCTGAGGGTGGTGAGACACTGACCCAGGCTGCCCAGAGAGGTGGTGGAGGCCCTATCGCTGGAGACATCCAGGGTCAGGCTGGACGGGGCTCTGAGCACCCTGGTCTGGTTCAGGATGTCCCTGCTCACTGGTCCCTTCTGGCCCAGGTCCCTTCCAGCCCAACACACTGTACGATTCCAACTCTTGTGCTGTAACTCTTATGACCCACTCCGCCTCAACCTTTCTCTCCTGCTAAGGTTTTTCAGCTGCTGCATCTTTTCACTGAGGAACGATCTTGTTTCGTCAGTGCCAGATCAGCAGCAGGCTACAGATGGAATCCTCTGGGGACGCCTGCAGAAGGCACGATGAGGAAGCAAAGGTGCTCGGGAAACGCGAGTTTTGGCAGGATCTGAGCAGGAGAGGGCAAAGGGGTATGGAGCGGGTCTGCGCGGTGCCACGCCGCAGTGCCATCGTGTCACGGCCCGCTCG
>NW_009720012.1:0-46593 GCF_000703405.1 Apaloderma vittatum | reverse complement strand
ATCGCCTCCAAACTTGAAAATCTGCTGACAGACCACTCCGATCCCATTATCTCCCTACGCCTCCCACTACACAACAAACAGCATGTTGTTCTCTTCAGCATACATGCCCCAACTCTCCATGAAGGAAAAGGACAAGTTCTACACTGACCTGCACTGCCTCACCCAAAGGGTTCCTGCAGATGATAAGATCATAATCCTTGGTGACTTAAAAGCCAGAGTAGGAAAGAACTCTGAAGCCTGGAGCACTAGGCAAGCATGGTGTTGGAAACTGCCACGACAATGGTCACTTCTTGCTAGAGTTTTGTGCAGAGCAACAGCTCACCGTCATCAACACTATCTTTCAGCAGAAAGACAGCTTGAAGACAACCTGGATGCATCCTTGATCCAAGCATTGGCATCTCATTGACTACGTCAATGTAGTGCACCAGAGCCGCAACAGAGGAGCCCCACAGAGGAAATACAAGGACTCTCTAAACAGTACCTCAGTTTTGGCCACATTGACTACCGTCAGTGGTCCACTCTGGCCTCCAGTCGGGAGACGTGGAGACACACCATCCATAACGCTGCTGCCTCCTGTGAGAACATGCTTAGAATTAGTCTTGGGGAGAAAAGACAACACAGAAAGAACCGTGCCTCGCCAATACCACCTGAGGAGACTTTCAGCTGTGCCTTATGCAACCAGACTTGCCTATCCCACATCAGCCTTTTTAGCCATCAGCGTGCTTGTAGCATATAGCTCTTCTCATATCTTCATTCATGAAGCCTAGCCATGATGATGATGATAACTTAACTGAAGAGTTAGGAAAGAACTTTCTGAGGAAATGGAATGTCATGTTTCAGAATTACACTAATTCTTCTAAACCTGGAGCAGGATGCTGATGATTACCTGTCTCTTTCTACCTGCCCTTCTCCTGACATTCTTCCTATTTTCCTTTTCTACTTCTAAGATTAATTCAGGAAGTTGTCAATTAAGTTGTTACATTTAAATCGTACTGTTTCAGTTTGGGTAATTTTCTTGAAACCAAGTTTCCTTCAAATTTTTTCCTCCTTGTTCAAATTAAGGAGACCTATTTAGTGGGAGAATATCACGTTATAAATGTGATAATAAATAAATATTATTTATTATCCTATTTATAAATCCTATTCATTTATTGAAACATGAGATACTTTCTTAAATGGGCTTTCTAGATATTTGTATTGGCAAGTCTTGCAAAACCTTAGGAAAGTTGTTTTGAATGATCACTGCTGCGTAACTGTATGTTAAAAGGTCTTTCTGTAGCATTCTGTGAAAATGGAAATTTAGTCAAAATCCATGTGGTGTTTCAAGGCAACCCTGATAAACTTTCCAACACCACAAACAAATCTTTTTGTCTTCTTAAAGTTGTAGAGTGCATAGGATTTGACTGAGGCATTCAGTGTGCTCCTTCCGGGTTTTTGCTCCCCAGTAAGACACTGTGTTTAGAGGTTTTGACTTGTCTTATTCTTATATGTGAAGTGTAGAGAGTGGGATATGTAAGTTAATATACTTGTGTCAAGAACTTTGCACATTGCTTTTAAACCTTCTGTCAAAATCATTAGTGCAGAAATGCCCTCACATTAGCGTGATAGAATAGCTCTTTTGGTTTGTGATAACACTGGTCTAATCAGTTTGTTAAATTTATAGGAGCACATTTTAGATCCAACAATAAAATCTAGGTACTGCTATTTAAACTTATTTGAAACTAAGCTTGCCCACACCACACCTTTAATCTATTGGAATTCACACTTCATTGCAAATGGTTTTGCATTTGGACAAGTTCTTAATTTTCACATTCCCCACCGTTTCCTAAGGAAAATGAACAATATTTCTGGGGTGTTAATTGTGGGTTTGTTCATTGACATCTTTTTAGACTAAGTAAGCATTTATGTGTATATATTTCTTCAGAAGAGTTCATAGATAGATTTATTTCCAGTGGGTAACTTTTCTTTGTTTTCTATTTTAAAGATACATAGACATCACTGAAAGTAGAGTCAATAACAGTTTGTGTTAAAGCTTGCTAACTGTGCCAAGAAATCATAAAAAATTCCATGTACCTGCTACCATTAGAAACAAATCTTCAAAGAGCTCTAGGTGAAAAGGACCAGATAAACGAGATTTTGCATAAAACTCTTTTGACTCTGTTGTTAGTGACATCTAACAGAGGGTGAAACAATATTTCCTTACTCATTTAGTCTGTGATGTGGAAAAGCATTAATTAAGCTCTATCAGAGCTGGACATGTCACCTTTCCCAATCTATCCGAAATAATTTTTGTAATATCATATTAAAATGATGCGTTAAAAGCTGATCAAAAGAAGCCAAGTTCATGGCTCTTAAGCATAATCAAAAGCATTTCGCAGACAATTACTGCTCATGCATGCCTCCAGCTCCAACAAGATCTTTGGTTTTTTCCTACATTTGCATTTACTACATGTAACATATTTCCTGTAGTTCTCAACAGGCTTAGCTGCATCGAGTGCTTGCAGGATGTCCCTTTGAAAGTGTGGTCAGCGATGAGCAGAATGACTCCATATAACATTTTCTAAATATATGTACAACCTTATATGTATAACCTTATCAAAGGGAGTAGAGAGTCATAAACAAATAAAGCTTCTGGTTATTTTTCCATTTGTTTTCCTTTGAGGCTAGAAAAATCTCTTCATGCTGAAAGAGCACTTGCAAGTGTTTAGGTATTTTGCACCATCCAAGGTGTTTACCCTGGAAAAGATTCTCTTGTCAATTTTACCTCTTCCTGTTTGAGAACCTTCAATTAGTGAATTAATTAACCAAAAATTAATTCTTTAATAATTGAAACACTAACACCTTTGCTTCTGAAAACTTCAATATAGTGTTGAGACCAGGAGTGACAACAAAATCTCCACATTGCCTTTATACTTTCAGCAAGAAAGCCTCAACCTATGAAACAGGTATTTCTATTCAGAAGTTCTTTCAGTTGTCCTTGGCTTGCTCAAATTCTCTTCTGATGCCACAGATCAAAAAGTAAATCACATGACAGTCTGGTAAAGCATCAAAAATTAATGTTATATTTTTCATCAGAGATAATTTTGCACCAGTATATTATACATAATTAAGTACTTAATTTTTTGTAATTAGGAAAAAGCTACTGATGGGATGGAACAAGAGAATAAATTTGGACTAAAACTTTCCTTATAGAGGTACATTTCCTGGTTATATTTCAAAGTCGAGAGTATCAACAACTAGACAATTAATATTTCCTTATTTTATTGATACATCAAGGACTTCTTTATCCACACTTTTGCTATATAGAATATTGCTAAAGCAAGAGAATCCTTCGCTTCTGTTGACTATATAAAATTCTGCATTAACCTCCAAACACTGCAAGCATGAAAGACTGAAAATTTAACAGCACTGCTATGAAACTATTTCCACTTGATGTTCACCTATACAAACCCAGATATGATACAAAGAGGTGTCCATTTGATGAATTAAGGAGCAATACTTTTAACATCTTTGTCTCAAGGCTTCAGTGGGTGACAAGACTATCATCAGCAGTCTAATTGGAGAACTGTAGTAAAACATAAGTCAGAGTGTATTAGTCTTAACGGTGAGTAAAATCGTGCAAGCTTTAAGTGCTGAAAGTTGAGTGAAATTTTCAATATGACGCTTTGCTCCTTAATAGGTTGAATATTAAGTTAAATAGAAAAATACTACTATTTTTTTATTAGAGATCAGTTCTTAAACTCTTTTGGAAAATAGGACATAAGTCCCATTTTTTATGTAGTTCTAGTGTCAATGAGGTTAAGCATAGAATGTAAAAAAAATGAAGAAAGAGAAACAAAGGGATTTTATATTTAACTTCTGAAAAAAAAAGATAAACTTTTTAGAAGTGTCACAGTACTATTTCGCTGTTCAACCCAGCTCATGCTGATGCTTACCAATATCACCTAAAGTTCTATGCAAAACTACGGAAAGGTAGTCACAAATTCAGTACGGAAGTTTTAGGAGAATAAAAGAATCAGGTTTGATCTGCCTGACATGAATGTTCCAGTTCTTTTACCTGGAACTTGCCCTGGAAATTCCAAGTACACTTTCTGAAATGTATCATATCTTCATATACTTCACTTTTCCTTGAAATATTTAAAGCTACCACAAGGAGGTTGGATTAAATTATCTCTAAGGTCCCTTCCAGCCTAGGCCGTTCTATGATTCTATGATTCTAAGTTAGTGATGCTTTTTTTAGTTTCCATTCACCTTTCTTTGAGGTAAAAGCTGCAACCTATTGTCCTTGACAAGAGATCAGGACCAATTCCTAACTAACCTTTAAAGCAAAGATATCATTAAAATAGCATGTCTAGCAGGAGTAGGGAAGTGATCAAGCAACCTATATTCAGGACTGGTGAGGCCTTAGCTTGAATACTTTATTCAGTTTCAGGCATCACAATATAAGAAAGACATTGAGGTGCTGGAGTGGGTTCAGAGAAGAGCAACTAAGCTGGTGAGGTGTTCAGAGAACAAACCTTATGAAGAGCAGCTGAGGGAACTAGGATTGTTTA
Organism: Apaloderma vittatum; assembly: GCF_000703405.1. NCBI lineage: Eukaryota > Metazoa > Chordata > Aves > Trogoniformes > Trogonidae > Apaloderma > Apaloderma vittatum. The sequence goes on along the minus strand of NW_009720012.1, from coordinate 42,040 downwards.
GCCTAGAGAAGAGGAGGCTGAGGGGAGACCTCACTGCTCTCTGCAACTGCCTGAGATTGTAGTGAGGTGGATGTTGGTCTCTTCTTCCCAGTTTCTAGCCATGGGACAAGAGGAAATGGCCTCAGTTTGCAGCAGAGGATGTTTAGACTAGATATTAGGAAAAAATTATTTACTGAGAGGGTGGTGAGGCATTGGAACAGGTTGCCCAGGGATTTCTTACCTGACAAAAACAAAAAAAACCCACAAAAAAACCCTCTCCTAGTTTTCCAGAAAACCAACAGGAATGAATTTGCTCTGATTAAAGAAAACTGTTACATCACAATATTTTTTTTCTTTCAAATTACCATTATAAAAGAGCTAGCTAGGTTTTCAATCCTATTGTGTGAGATTTTTTCCCTTAAAGAAAAGAAGTGCTAGGTTTTTTTCTTTCTTTAAAAGAAACAGTTTAAGACAGTGTCACAAAACATTCATGCAGTTACTAGTAGTAGCATTTGAAAGAAGTAAGAACAACAATCATCATTATCAAAAATACAGGATGAGGTGGTCTGCTGAAAAAATCCAGAAATATTTTGAAAGAAGGACTGAATGAAGACAAACAAAATAGAGAAGGTAAAAAAAAACACAAAGGAGTAAAAGATGTTTATGTTTTTGATATAAATATGTATGACAGTTTTTAGGGAAATGCTAGTAACCAATAAAACATATTATGGACTACTAGTCATTTGTATTATAAGCTTTTTAACATGAAAGCTACTGCTGAGGTATACAATTAAAAGATTAAAGGATCGGCTAGAAAAAGAGCATGATTCATTTATACACTAGATGACACATTAAGTGTACTGGAAAAATACAAATAGTAGTTAAATAGAATATGATTATACTTTATTTTGCAGTTTTAGATTTATATTTGTTTCTGCATGTTCTCAGGCAAGAACTCAAAAAACCCTAAACTTTGCCTTTTTCATCTTATTCAGTCAACTCTGCTGTTCTGGTGAAATAGTTGCACTAAACAAACTGTAACTACAAAGCATGCATTGATGGATAGCACTGTCTTCCTGTGGAAACAATATTTTATATATTTTTAAACCAGGAAATTCTAAACACACTTCCACCATTCCTATCAAACCACAGAATAACAGGATTAATTTGGAGATAGAGTAACGTCAGAGCAGTCACTAATTTTGCATAGAAAATAAATAAATAAATCCCACAACTGCTTGAAATTCTCGCAGCTCCCGAAATAATATATTAGTAAAAACAAATTATGTTTTGTCAAACTACATTGCATTATGATGTGACGTGGATGTAAAGCAGACATAAATCCTAGACTTTGGGAAATAGATTTATGATGTGCTTCATGTCATGAAATGAAGTCACAAATTTACTTTAGAGTGTATTACTGGAAGCAGCTCTATTTTCCTCCAGCATATTTTACTCTCTTGCACGGCAAAACTTGTTCAGGAAAGGACCGAAATCCAGATCCTACTGAATTCATCAGACACTGGATCAAGACCTTTAATCTAAGAGCAAGATGAACAGAAAACATATTATCAATACGAAAGTTGTATCTACAGTAGCCAGCTCAGGTGTTGCAAAACTGAGTAGTGGAAGATAGCCCTGGCACCTATGTGGTCAAAAATGATTTTATAGTCCAAGATCAATGCAGAACACAACTGGAACAGAGGAGCAACACGACTTGCCTAAGGCTGTACAACAGCTAGAAGTTAACAGGACAAATAAAACCATTAAGTCTACATTTTTTTCTGGATGATGATCCAACTTTACATGTGTTCTTCCTAGTGACATTTCAAATATCATCTAGTTCAGTCATAGTGTCTGACACTAGCAAATCGTACACGTGAGAAGTACCTCAACATTGCAGAGCAAGATATACCCAGCACAAAGTTCCAGTAACTACAGAAAAGTTTTGTCTACATAAAGCTGTTCCAAGAAAAACAACAGCACTCAGCACTCACACCACATGCCCCATAACTCAACATATGAGTGCTTGCCAAACCATGTCATTTTGGATAAGTTTGTGATTTTTTAGTATCCCTACAGGCACTAGAATCGCAAGAGAAGGAAAGAAAATCATGACTGCAGTATGAGAACAGAGGGAGAAAGAACATAGTCTTCTTCCTGTTAATGTTTCCTACTTAGCTATAACACAGGTTTCTTGTAGATCTGATCAGCAAGAATTTGTTACAATAGCTGGTTTCTGCTTGACAGAAAGATGTCTTTCTATTGAAATTACTCTCCAGTCAGCATTTAAGGTTTCCTTCACAACCTGGTAGTTATTTTTTTGTCTCTGACAAGTGCAAGAGGCATTTTACACTTGAGGTAATATCAGAAATATTTTTTCTTTTCCCTGTCCTTATCTTCCAATGCTTTTCTTCTTTACGTAAACTTAGCAGAATTGTGAGCTTCACAGTTTTTGTCTAGCTTGGCAACAAATTCATTACTATTTCACTACATCTCACCAACTGCAGTGGTGCTGCATTTGAATCAGTCCCACATAGGACAGAAAAAAATAATTTAAACTCTAAAGGGAAATCTCTGATGTGTTCTGCATTGCAGTTACTTCCTGGACTACCGATTGGTGACTGGTCTAGTATTTAGTCATAGTGTCAGGAAACTTTTGTAACCCTGAACAAAGTTTCCCCATGCGAACCCTGCTCTGAGGGATAACTCCAGTTAGTCAGTCAGCATTGACATTACAATATGAGCATCACTTATATCCCTCTATTTTCTTGAACAATTATTTGGGGGTTTATTCATTTTCAAGGCTGGTAATTAAAAAAAAATATTTGGCCAAGTATGTACTTTTCTTATAAATGTGGCAGACATTAATGTTTATAAAGATCTCCCTTAATGATGCAGATTTCAGATGAATGCCTTTGTCTAATCTGCTGTTGTACTAAAACTGTTAGCTCTTTTGAGAAGGAATTGTCTTTTTAGTCATATGGGAATACTTTGGCCAGAATATTTAGACCCTGTCCAGACAAAAGGGCCATTGAAACTAGCATTAGGTCCTCAGGGGACACCTGAGGGCAGCTCAGATAAATAGCCATACTTCCCCAAAATACTGTCCTGCATCTAACCTTTTTGACAGAAGCTTCTCCGAATATATAGAATTACAACTCCAAAAATTTGATTCCAAACAATAGATTTCAGAAAATTACTGTGAGCTAACAAAGCTACATCTCCAATTTAAGTACTGCATTACTATCAATCTAGTGAGATGGAATCGTTGGTTTATCCTATTGTATGTTAAGTATAGTGTATATTGTACATGGTGTACTTTAAATACTGTTATTAGCTAGGCCATAAACTTAAAAAAATTATTTTACAGTCCTCTTGAATCAGAATATAGACATGGCTGTGTATGTGCCCTCTTATTTGCATTCATATTCAGTAGTGTGACATTTGTATTTAAATATACATTCATATTTTGAAATAGCCTGATTTTATAATAGCATGACATGCATGAAAGTACAAAGGATGAGTGCATCTTCATGCTCTAATTAACACTACATTAACCTGTAAAATAGTGAAATGCCAATTTCCGCTGACTACATGAGGAAGAGGCTAGACACTTAAGTCAGAAATATGTGCTCTGCCCGGTAGACTACTAAATAAATAAATAAAAATGTCAGTTGTATCATTCTGAAGGGTTTTAAAAACACATCAACAGTAACATGGTTATTAGCTGTTAGTGTGTGACCAATTGGGAAAGCATAAACCCATAAGCAAGTAAAAAGGCACTGTAGAGTACATATTAGCAGAAATATTTAACATTATGTAAGACCAGTTAAAAAAAGGTTTTCTCCTGACCATGTTTACCATAAATTGTGCTGCCACAAAATCTATTTTCTAAGGCTATCAACAAATAAAACATAAAATTGTTTCTAAAATGCAGTATCAATTCAACATGGAAAGAGCTCCTAGTACATTTATAATATAATTTACCAGTGCAATAACAATAATATTGTAAAAAATCTAATTGTTAAAAGAACTGAGACTATGACAGTGCACACTGCTGGTAGCATGCAATGAGGACTGCTGATGAAGTTCATTCCCTTCAGTGAACTGTAAAATAAAGCTCTCTCTCTGATTTACTGTCTCATGTGAATGAATCTGACAGCATAATTCCAGAATCCATTTTAGCCTCTAGCAATAACAATAATATTGTAAAAAATCTAATTGTTAAAAGAACTGAGACTATGACAGTGCACACTGCTGGTAGCATGCAATGAGGACTGCTGATGAAGTTCATTCCCTTCAGTGAACTGTAAAATAAAGCCCTCTCTCTGATTTACTGTCTCATGTGAATGAATCTGACAGCATAATTCCAGAATCCATTTTAGCCTCTAGTCAATTAAAAAAAAAAAAAAAAAAACAGTGAGCACAAAATCTAAGTTCCTTGCATGAAGATCTGTCAATCAATTTATTACAATGGAAAATGAGTGTTTTGACTTACCTTTGGAAACAATGCAGCAACAGATTGTTTCTTTAAGTTTTTGACATGTTGTGGGTTTTGAGCTACAACAAAAACAACATAAAAGTGTCTGTCCTTTAGGAATTCTGGGCAAGCACTGTGAAAGGCTGGTAACAAAAATTAGTCATTTTTCCTGTGCTGTCTTCCATAAAAATAAAATGCATTTAACATAGTTACTCACTGTGAGAGATACAAGTCATAATTTCTAATGAGCCTGTTATAAAGAAAGTCTGCACACCCAAGAGTCATATGATTTCTTCTAAAAATTATAGATGAAGATGTGACCATATAATCTGTTTATAAAAGGGACAGGTAATTGTTGCCCTCTTCAAAAGGGTTAAGTTTCTGATTAGCTTTTGGGTCATGTATCACACTTGGAGTGCCTAAGCTTAACAGCACACTTCATTGAACTCAATCTAGCAAGCTTCATGCCTATGAAGGTGTTCCTCTTGATTGCTTTTCATCTGGGCTGCAGAGCGATTTGGTTGGAGGCTGACATTGATTAAGTGCAAGAGAACCATGTTTTACTGTGACACCTGCTAGGCCTGTGTCAACAAATCAATGAGTCTTTTCCCATTTTTTTTCCCTGAGGTTTTTATATATTTTTTTCTCGGTCTTCTTAGCTCTCCTCTTAGCATCCTGCTGTTATCGAGGATGAAAGCTGTCTTGTGATTGAACATCTTCAGATTTGCCAACCACAGAAAATGTTTATCTGACAGGAAAGAGGGCCTCCATCTCTGGATTCTCCAGGATGTAGAGAACACACAGGAGGGAAGAGTCTACCATACTTAAAAAAAGACCTTTTCTGCATGGACTAATACGTGCATACTGGCGGTGTCTGTGTAAATAGTATAGCACTATATTAATACACTAAATATTGCTGATCTTGAGCTGTAAAACTTGACTTTGATGAAATTATGTTGAGGAAAGCTTCTTACTGATCTTTTTTAAAATACTTAAAGGCAGAGACCATAATCCTGGTCACAAAGCTTCATAGGTTTCCAAGTTAATTTTAAATAAGAATCAGCCAACAAAGAGCTTAATTTAGTTACTCTTAAAATCATTTTACAAAATTATATTTTATTTACATCTCATGTTGAACATCTAATCACAAATCTTCACCACAACCTCAAATTCTTACTATTTTTCTGAACCTCTTTTCCAGATTTGTTTTAGGTACAAAGCAAAATTCTCATTTTAAAATGCTTCACTTTTTTCAAATTTCTTTTTAAAAACTAAATAAAGAGTCTATTTATAGAAAAGCAGTTAAAAGCTTTTTCCTACATATGTTAGTTGCATGGTAGGAAATGTTATCCATATGTGCTTAACTGTATGCCATTAATTGTTTGATCCATAGTCTAAAACATGCATTTTTTATTAAATTAATTTTTAAAAAATATAGGATGTTCAAATGACATATATCAGAGAGAAATTATTAGCCTGAGTTATTTTCCAAATACCTAGTGTGAAAATAGAATTTAGTAATCAGAAAAGAAACTTTTTGGATTAAATCGAAGAAACCTTCAAATTAAAAATGCAACTTGAAAAAATACAACGTAAGGGGAAAATTTGTTGACAAGTCGAAGTTCGGAGTAAGCAATCAGTACAAATATGGTCATAAAAGTGAAATATCTGTACTTTTGGAGAGTGCTACAAAACTGATAAAACAGAATCTCACTTATGTTTTAAATTTAAGAATTAGGTATCTGTTATTTCAGAGAACTTTTAAAAACATTAAATTAAACTAAATTTGAAGGCACTAAATTCCAAAGAGACCTTATTGCAGCCTTTCAATACTTAGAGGAGACGTATAAGAGAGGTGGGGACAATCTTTTTAGCACAGCCTTTTGAGAGAGGAAAAAAGACAATGGTTTTAAAATAAAAGAAGATAGATTTAGACCAGATATTAGGAAGAAATTTCTAGTTATGAAACACTAGTTGGTGAAACACTGAAACAGATTGCCCAGAGGGGTGGTAGAAGTCTCATTTCTGGAAAGATTCAAGTCAGGTTAGATGGGACTCTGAACAACCTGGTCTAATTGGAGCTGTCTGTATTCACTGCAAAGGAGTTGGACTAAGGGGCCATTAAAGGTCACTTCCAGCTCAAATCATTCTATGATTTTGCAACAACTACATCTAAATCATGCGCAGATTTACTGAAATCCAAACTGTTGAAGTAGTGTGAACAGGAGAAATGCCATGAATTTTACTTCAGCTGCTTACTGATGAAAATTTTGCCATCAGCTTTCTCATTTATGATATATAAGGAAGGACAGGAAGGATCACAGATCTGTCTGATAAATAGCAAATAATGGCTCTTTTGATATTGTTGAATGGAAGTACTCTGAGAGATTGTTTTTCCTCTAATTAAAAACAGAAGTTACATGTCTGAAGCCTATGTGAACCTGCAGATACTTCTCTGGCTATCAAGACCAAAAGAAACTATCATGATTCTTTATCAGATTTCCACTCAAGAATATGCACTGGTTATTACCAAAAATTACTGGCCATTAACAAAACAAATAATTTTTTTAGAAAAAAAAATCGCCTTCCCAAACAATAGAAAAAATCTGCTTAACAAAATATGGACAAGTGAGACAAATATTCTTCTTTGTACATCTATCTCTTTTTGCATAGCAAATGTTGGACTATTCATAGGTTCAATTATGAATGGTTTCCCATTGTGATCACTTTCTGGAATGTAGTTTGAGTCAAAAAGGAAAAGAAGGAAACTTTCTATGCACTGATTACCTCATCAATATTTCAGCTGAGACACAGCTAAGGATGATTGGAAAGTTGAAAATTTTCAAACTTTTGAAGAACTTGTGACAATTTTAAAAGATATTTGATTCTAACTTGGTACTTCTGTACTGTCTGTAGGAAAAAAATAGAGATAGATTCATCTTATGAGGGAATTCAGGCCTCAAAGAATTATTCAAAAACTTAAGGAGGCAGGTGTCATAGCTTTACTTCTCCATGCTTTGAGATCTACAGCAAGGATTCTCTAGTTAGATCCTATCCAGCCAAGCAATTCGTTCAGAAATAAAGAAATATTAATTGTGCTTTTAGCTGTAAGAGAGTAGAGAACTTTCAGCAAAATCTCAGTGCAGTTCAGGAAAGGAGTAGGAAACAGAAATGATATTTTGATTGGCAAGCCTTTCCTGCCTATTTATGACATTCGTTCTGCCATTTAAGCTCCCAATACCTTCAAGAAGCTAAGGATCGTTATTTGGAACTAACATTGGAATGACCTACAGAGCTCAGATGGACTGTAGTACCATGGCAGGTTCTGTTGATTTTTGCCAATTTACCTGAACTCCCCAGATCTCAAAGGAGATGTAACAAAGCAAACACATTGACACCTGCTGCAACACCAGGGTACTTCCCACTCCAGTAACTGAAGGTCCTCCACCCCTGTCCCTAACTGTGCTGCAGCACCTTCATTCCCTGTCTTATTTTTTCCAGGTTAATCCTATGTTTTCCCTGCTTGGTTTTATAGGAGCTATCTGAAGAGCTATGGTTAATCTAATATTTGAGATACTCCTTCATGGTACGAAATACTCCTTGTTCAGAATAAAGATACAAATCCAGCTCACTCATTTCTCAGGTGGCCACTGGACTAAATGGCGTGAGGAAGCAATGCTATAATACAATGATAGAATCATAGAATCATAGAATCCTGGAATCATAGAATGGCCTAGGTTGGAAGGGACCTTAGAGATCATCTAATCCAATCTCCCTGTCACAGGCAGGGATGTCTCTCAACTGGATCAGGCTACTCAAGGCTCTGTCCAACTTGGCCTTGATCACCTCCAGGGAGGGAGCAGTCACAGCATCTCTGGGCAATTTATTCCAAAGTCTTGCCACCCTCTTACTGAAGAATTTCTTCCTAAGGTCCAATCTAAATCTATTCTCCTTCAACTTAAACCCACTTCCACTTGTCCTGTCAGTGGACACTCTTGTAAAAAGTCCCTCCCCAGCCTTTCTGTAGGTTCCCTTCACTTTGGGTTTTGTAAATGGCTCCTGAATTCCCTTATGAGCATAGTGTAGAACTATGCACGTCTTGTCAACATAAACTTACCTACCCAAGGGATTTTACCTTTTCTGTAATAGCTATTATCTCACTGAAAATTCCTTTCTGGTGAATAATTGGAAAGGAGAATGAAGAAGAATAAATTATTTTAAACAAATTAACATCATCTAGTCTTGTTTCAAACTGAGGAGAAGCCTCCACATTTATCTAGCCTAAGGATGGGCTGAAAAATGTTACAGAGCACTGCTGTGCTCTACTGTCAGTTTTTAATTTTACAGTTCTTTGTCAAAGGCACATGTTAGAGCCTGGAAACCTCTATGTTTACATTTGCATATATGCTTATACACACGTACATAAATCTATCAGAACTTAAAAAGTAGTAATGGATCAGGATTTTTTTCCCTCAGTGGAACAGAACAAACATCAAGAAAATCAATAAGTCAGTTTCTTTCAATAAGAGGTGAATGGTGTTAATGTTTTTACTATTTACTTATTTTGGATATAAGAAAAATCTGTTCTGTTACAGTTCCACTATTGAAGGCCAGAGCCTGATCAGTGCAGATTTTTCAAACTCCACCTTCTACAGTTCTATCTCCTTATTATAACACTAGCTTAAATCTGCATTAAAAAATGTGTCTTCAGGACTTGCTAGGGCTTTACTAAATCAAAATGTAATATTAGAATTTACGTCATAATTCAGTGCTATTTCCATCTGCCAAGTATGTTAGTATGGATTCAGATTTTTCCTACATGCCAGGTGACCATGTAAAATATTTCCTGTCAGAAAGGATTCTTACCTGAAATAAGAAATAGAGTCAAGACTCATGCAAATTTTAGTCTAGTGTTTTCATTTCACCTGAGACCAATTACAAAGAGAGGTTGTGGAGAAGCAGGCACGAACTCCGAGATGGTGGAAAATGGAATTCGCTTTATTGCAGGCAGACACACATATTTATACTTCTTAGCAAGAAGCACTATTTATGGATTACAAACAAGAGACCAGATTATGCAGCCAGGGTTGTTACAGCTCGTATACTCCTCCAATCACACTCTTATCACACAGGAAGAACAGACTTTCCCAGGTCTACTTTGATCACACTCTCCCATTCACTCCCATGCACATCTTGTGTACGAGAAGCCTCTTATCTGTTCATTCTCACGGACAAACTCCCAACATGAGCGATATTCAGCTGGTCAGGGTCTCTTTTCATAATTAGCAAGCAAGAGTTAGGTACTTGTTTAGAAAAGAGCTCAAGGATGAAAGTCTTAATTCTACAACGCAGTACTGCCAGCACAGCTAACTGTAAAGTGTATCCACAAAAGGTAATGTAGGAAAGAGAAATACTTATCAAACCTCTGATGGATTCTTTCATTCACAAAATATTTCTGCAGGCATCTTCTCAGTTGCCATAAAAATCCTTTTATTTCATTAGGCACTTGAAACAAATCCTTCTTCAAGTGTCTTCGTTAATCATCAGGAAACACTAAGAATGTGACCCATTAAGACAAAACCTTTCTGGGTACCAAGTCCCTCACATCCATGTAAAGGTTGCCTGTAATCACATGAACTTGGAGACTATACTCCCACATTAAATGCAAAAATGTACTTTTTTAAGGTTTAGACACACATATGGAGCATAGACACTTTTAGAGTCACTCTGTTTTATGGAGGATGATTCTCCACCATAACATTCAGAAAAGAGACATTCATCTTCAGCATCAAAGGGAAAGTCATTTATATCAATTCAGTCTTTCAGGACCTTCAAATATTCCTTGATAAATTGGAAGTGTTTATATAATGTCTGTTTTACCGTGAGGTCATATAAGGCATTACTAAATATATACATTGTAAAAACAGGTAATGTATAACCAAACAATTTTAGAAAAGTTTGCTCTGAAAAGCTAAAGAGCCAAATTAAAGTTCAATTTCTTTCTAAGTATTTATAGGATCCAGGCACCTAATTTACACTAGTGAATTATCACAGCCGTTGCCACACTCACGAATGTGCAGACACATATGATATGGTGGAATGTATTTTTATTCCCAAATATTAAGTTCCTGTTAAATTAAAATTTAATGCAATATTAGTAGCAAACTAAATCAAAGACCTCCAGAAAGGTTGTGGAGTCTCCTTCTCTGGAGACATTCAAAACTCCTCTGGACACGCTCCTGTGTGCCTGCCCTAGGGGATCCTGTGCTGGCAGGAGGGTTGGGCTAGATGATCTTTCAAGATCCCTTCCAACCTCGAACAGTCTGTGATTCTGTGATTCTGTGATTCTGTGATGCTGTGATGCTGTGATTCTGTGATGCTGTGATGCTGTAATGCTGTGATGTGGTAACACTGTGATCTCTCTCTCTCTCTCGCTCTCTCTCTCTCTCTCCCCTCCTCCCCCTCTGTCTCCCCCCAACCCTCACCTCCCCATATCCACTTTAAAGAATACTAGATGTGGGGGATTTTGTCAAGTTCTGCACTAATATATTCCTTGCATTAATTTCTTCCACATTCTCTGTTACGTATTCCAATGATTTAAAGTTAATTATCTCCCCCAAAAAAATTGTTAATATGTTTTAAAGCTAATAATTACTGATTCTATTGTAATCAATGTTTAGAATAGACACTTGCATAAGCTTCATATGACTAACCACAGATTTTTCACTAAAATGTTTCAGAGAACATTTAGTTCCTGTCCACATTATTTTGACATTACTATTTGTCCTTATGACCTGTTTTTTCTCTTGAGTTTCCAGTACAAGTCTTTCTAGTTCCATTCTGTGGCTGGGTAAGACCTACAACTTTTATTAATTCTAGCTAATGCCGGTCCAAACAGGGACTGAATTTGCTGGGAGTGATAGTATCTTGTAACAGACTGACAAGTATCAGAAAGTTAAGAGGTAGTAAGCCCAAAAACTTATTTACTGGAAAGAGGCAGTGTCTACTCCTCCCTAAAATCTTAATTACATTATATCCTAGATCTTTGTAGCTACAGCAACACCACTAATTTAAGACAAGTATATTTACTACCAAAAAAAAAATATTATGTTAAGACAGTATAGAATGAAGACATCCTTGTTGTTAAGTCTTCAGAGGAAGTGGGAGCAGAAAGAGAAGAGGACCACAATCCTAATAGAGTAAGTGGGAGCAGAAAGAGAAGAGGACCACAATCCTAATACAGTCCAGCTCTTGGCTACCTGGCAGATGCAGACAGCAGATTGACTGTGTGAATTTCTTAATGGGTGGCTAAATTTCTGGCCTTAACAGCTTTTCTTCGTAATATAGATATTGAGCTGAAGGGGCCTGCATTAAAGTATATTTACTACTGAAACAGATAAGGAAATTTGTTTGCGCATTCCTCCAAAAGGATTATTAACATTATGTTTTTCTATAAACTCTTCCACAATGCTCTCAGTGGAATCTGTTGATTTTTTGCGGTAAACAATTATTATTTATCAATCACAAGGAGGAACACCATATATTAACAAAAGTAAATTTTATGTCTAACACAAAATACTAAACTTTTATGAGTGCAGTTTAAATGTTGTTTTCATCTCAGTGCTTCCAAAAGCAGTTACAACTCTGGCAACTTGTTTTTATGCCATTCATGGGGACAGAGGAGTTAAGACTGTTCAGCCGTATAAATATTTACTTTTTGCTTCTATTTATAAACTTTCTCCATGCTAGTTAGCGAAAATCTTGAAGGCATTATGAGAATGATTGCAGAATAAGTGTATGTGGAAATATTTACATTTTATTTTTCATGTTTCAGTTGTCATTATAGAACAAAGAGTGCCCAAGAATCCCTCAGTGAGGTTGCACCAAATAGACACCATTGTGTTCTGCACCTATACAAGTTTTGCACCTACACTGTTTCTGGATCAAGTCCAGCAAAGGGTCTGGAACACCTGTCTCTGAGGAGAGAAAAAGGTACTCAGGCTTGTTCAGCCTGCAGAAGAGATTGATTTGGAGATATGTAGATGGTGGTCCTTGCCTAGGAAGGTCATGCAGTCTCCACTGCTGAAGGTCTGCAAGACCCAGTTTGCAACCTGGTCTGAGTTAAGTATAGACTACTCTTTGAGCAGAAAACTGGCCTATGAGACTCCCAGAGGTCCCTTTTAGTCTGTGATTTCAGGGTGCCATACCTTGCCACTTGTGGGTTTAGTGCTCTGAAAATGAATTAGTGCTTTGATTTCTGTACATATGGTCAAGATTTAGGATTTTTCTCTTAATTGAACTTCAAGAGAAACAGAGAGAGGGAAAGAAAGTATAGAAACTAATCTTAATGTCTTGAAATATCTGAAGAGAGCAAGACAAACGGAAGTGAGTGCAATGATACAAGTCAGCGAGGTGGGTCATAGAATTTGTGACTTAAATATTTAGCTCTTTACTAACTCATAACAACATTATGCAGCTCCTTTGACTAAGTAATCTAGAAAATGAGATGCATTGAAAAAGAAATAGCTAATAACTGAACATGGGCTCCCTTTAGCAGCCTCTTGTCAATGCTATTTCAGTTTTATCTTAAAATATAGTCTTATTGCAAAACCTCCAGAATGAAATCCTAACAGCAGTGAAGTCCATGTTCATAATTTAAGTTTATTTATGCAAAACCAGAGCTTCAACTCTGGATTACAGCTGGAATGTATTTTAATATTTTAGCGCCTCTAAATTCTAACTTGCCGAGAGTTGACTATGGTGAATAACCCTGCACTTTTTATGTTTGATATGTTGTAGAGCAAGTTTTTCAGTTGAAAAACTTAAAATGCACTTGCTGTTTTAGTGGTAAAGAACTGTAACACCTATGATATTAAAGACATGCATCTAATTGCTGCAGCAGGTACGCACACTGGATACATGAGAGTAGCAAACTTCTGAGCAGATTTGAACTATTTTTTTTGCCTATAACATACTCCAACTCCAGTAGTGGCTTCTCAACTCACAAAAGTTAATAGCTTTATTCTAATTGCATTGGGATTAACATTAGTTTACTTTTGACTTAATTTAAATGAATCCACCACATACTCATCGGTGTGGTAAAAATGACATTTCCTATTTCACTTATTTTAATGTATACCTCTTACACTTTTCTCCCACAAATGCATTTAGTGGCCATCAGGACGAAAAACAATAGTGAGATAAAACTGTAGACAATGTTAAAAATGTGGCATATTTAAAAAATAAAATTAGAGACAGCTCTTGAGGCTAAAAAAATTAATTTGATCTTTGAAATCCAGTTATCACGGATTCTCTCAAATAGTAAATCTTGACTAAATGCTATGAAATCTTATCTTTTAACCTATCCTTTGCCACCGCTTATGGATGCGAAAAGATGTATTTCCAATTTCACTTAAATATAACACTATATGTTGGTGAAAAATGTATATGCTTAAATATATACGAGTTGAAAGGTGACTCAGGTATGCTGGGTACTCCATAGAGATGTATCTGCATCAAGTGAACAAATAGTTACTGACATGTCAGGCAATTACACTATTTGTACCACTCATCATGAGACAGTAGTACAGAAGTATCTCTGCATACCAACACTTAATTTTTTGTTGGTCAACTTTACATTAGCAGAAAATTTATAAACTGATAGCCTAATTAATTCAGTTATTAAGATGCTGTGTTACAGTTTCCTGTAACCTACAATACTAATGAAGCCAGAGGTTTACTAAGGGAGTCTTTCCCCTAAGAAAGATATTTGTTCCAACACTATATCCCTAAATAGGTTAAATTCATTCTGAGTTTCTACCAAGCTATGAGTATATCCTGTCAGTGATTCCCAGAACAAAACACAGTGGACAATACATATTTTATACCAAACAATAACAATAAACCAAATGCTTCTCTTCCTGCATTTACTTTATATATCCTTTTGGGTTTTCTTCAAATGCATTATCAAGGTCAACACTATTAATGCCAAACTGAAGGGAGAGTTGCCAAATTGAAGGGAAGTTATCATGCAGGAAGGTAGTAGGGAGAAAATACAAAACTCTAGAATCACTCGCCAGTCATAAAACCTAGAAAAAACAATCAAAGTCCATTTTCATTACAATATAGCTGACTTCACACTTCATGCACTGAAGGTTCTGGAAAAAATATCATAGTAGTATTTTCCTGTTGTTTCTTCTCTGTTACACAATGAATATGAAGACAAACACAACCTGTTCAAAACGAACATGACAGCTATTGTTTCCCAAAGCAAAATTAAGAGATGCATTTGAGAAAATCAGATGTACAGGCAGCTTTAGATCACTCAATCAGTAGTAATATATCTGGGAACTGAAATGGAAATTGAGCTCAGTAACATTATGGCATTATATACAATTAACTGTTCTTGAAATATTTATAAAATCTGCTCAAAACGAATAGGCCTTTGTGAAGCAGCTGGAAAACATATGTCCTGTTTCTACTACATAATTTATTATTTTGTTTGCTTGTTTACTTAGATCCTAGATGCAAAAATATGTCTATGGAACAGAGCCATTGCCATGGTTATTGTCTCAGCCATTTCAGTGAAACTCTTCCTTAAGCAAGGTATATATGTAGACACATATGATATCTTCACATGTAAACATGTTTGCATTTTTTTCTGAACTTAATAGGACGGCACTGGGCTACTGAGTCATCTCACTGAGTCCCAACCATAGTTTCCTTTCAAAATTTCTTTTGGTGACCTTGTAGTGAGTTTTCTGGGAAATAATAGATCAGGACCAAATGCCAGTACAAAGATTATTCATAGTCTTTCAAATACCTTGAATATCTGGACTTCCAGAGATATTAGTAACCTGTCTTTCATTATAAAATACAGTATTAGAACTTTCCACTAGCATATGTAAATAGATTAAAGGGAGATAAACTTCTAAAAGCTGAAAATTTTCTCTTTGCAATGGAAATAAATCTCCCTAGAGATTCCACTTCTGTCATTCTAATCTTTATAGTCATTTACTTTTTAAGATATCACATATTTATTTATGCTGATGTTGGTTTCTATTTTGCCTCATGACGATGGCTAGCACTTGTGAAATATGTTATATTATCTTGATAACTCCATGGGCTACTTTTTCCTTGGAATATGAGACACGCTAGCATGCAAGTCTGGAAATCCTCGTATTATATTTTAAGGGATACTACCAGTAATACGCATTAATAACTTGCCTAGAAAATCAATACATTTACCTGTGTTCTGTAAAAAAAAAAAAACAAAACAAGAACAAAACACATCAAACAATATTATCAACACTCATAAAATTTCTTTATCTAAGTGAAGTTCTGAAACATTTTTACTTGCTTATTTAAACAGTTATGTCTGCAAATCATGTTTAACTGAATGTTTTTGGCAATTCAAGAGATTTAATTGTCATTTCTCTTCTATCTTCAAAAGCAAGATGGAGAAAATATTGACAAGATCATTCAGAATTTCTTCCTACTATCTCATCTAAATCTACCTTGCTCCAATTTTAAACCATTACCGCTTGTTCTATCACTATACTCTGATAAAAAGTCCCTCCCTTCCTTTCACGAAGCCCACCTTTAAGTACTGGAGGGCTACTCTAAGGTCTCCCTGGAGCATTTTCTTCTCAGGCCAAACAACCTCAAATCTCTCAACCTGTCCTCAGAGAGGAAGTGTTCCAGTTCCCTGGTCATCTTCATGGCCATTCTGTAGAGTCCCTCCAAGAGGTCCATGTCCCATGTCCTTCTTGTATTGGGATCCTCATAGCTGGACACAGTACTCCAGGTGAGGTCTCACATGAGCAAAGCAGAGGGGTAGAATCACTTCTCTTGACCATCTGGCTCCCCTTCTGATGCAACCAAGAACGTGGCTGTAACACACATTATCTACTGCAGATCAGCATCAACATTTTTATTATTCTGAGTTAAAGGCAATTTATTAAGCATACATTACCAAGACTACAACTCCCGCACTTCTAGATGTTCATATAAAAGGTTGCTTTTCTTCCATTTTAGAATAGTTTTAAATGTATAGATCTTATTTCATAAAAAAGACTGTAACATTTCTAAAGACATATAGAACTCATCTTGAAGATAAAAACCAGCAAATAGTCAAGTGCAGGAAGTCTGGCAGACGAGATTCCATGACCAGGCACCTGCCACGAACAGGCTCCCTTGAAGGCTTTGGAGTCTCAGAGTCTTCCAGAGAAAACTATTCCTCAGATAGCTGCTGCAAGTTATTGCAGTTACCTCTAGATAACCTAAAGTCTGGCAATATTCTCACATTCTGCAATGCTCGTTATTTATCCTCAGTGCTGACTGCTGTATTATACCCTGAGTAGAGCTAAACACTCACTCCTCACCTTTGAAGTTTTCTTGTCATGGTCATCATTTTTCTTTAAACTTCCCAATGTGTCAATCTTCTCTATTCAACCACAACCTGTTTCGTCATCCAAATTCCCCTGTGATAAAAAAAAGAAAATAAATTTATCATGGCAGTAACGTCAGTTTGATCGTATTGCTTGTGTGTCTCTCACTTTTTTTGTGCCTTGATTGTTTAAGTTTTTCCAGCCTCCCATTACTTATTCGTATGATGCTTTAAACAAGGCCAGTATTGATTAACATCTCCAAGAACTGTGTAATACAAGTAAATGACAGATAAAAATTATAAACATAATCTAAAAAATTTATTTGCTCTTAAGTTAAATTGCTACAGGTCAGTAATTGTGAAGGTTGTAGACTCCAAATAGTACCATCATACTGGTTAGCCTAATCTGTACAAAAGCAGTTAAATTGTCATTTTACCTCCAGCTCTCCTGCCAGTGCTGCCTGTAAGCCCCTGGAAGGATGATTTTTTACTGAGGCTTTGTGTGAAATATAAAACTTCCAACTTTACTGTATAGCATTTTTAAAAGTGTTAGGGTAACATCTCAGTTTGTTTGGGGCCTTAGTGAATATTAAGGATGTTGATGAAAATCCGAGAAGCTTTTGGCAAAAGATTTTCAAAAGGGCTTTATTCACATTCTGAAAATTGTAGAGTTTATCTGTAATAAAATTTCACGTTGAGTGTTAGTGAATATTTATCAATCTGATTTGACTAGCAGGTATTGAATTTCTTTCCTGAGCATTTCTCTTTGGAACCTAAGCTATAAACCAATTCTCAAAGTTGAAGCAGCCGTCTTCTGTGCCTTCTGTGTTCATCTGTATATTTACAAACACACATCGCCTTGCAGAACTCAGACTTACATATGTATAGAACTATGCATAGGTTTGCAGTTAGACTTTTTTTGTGTGTGTTATCTGTGAACTAGTTTTGGTAATACCTTACGATGCTACTATTACAAAATAGCAATGCATAGAATATATTCACTAGAGTTAAGCAAATTCATCGTGTTCAATAGTAATAAAGTGAATGTATCAAGCTCTTTTTATTACTAAGTTATTATTAACATCTTCAGCAATATTCATCATGAGCCTTTGGATATTTATATAAAGGGGTGCATTACATATAATTTAGTGGCTGTTTCCATAATTATGCTTCGTTAGACTTATATTAAGTGTGGCAGTTGCATCCTCCCTGACAACAGGCCTGGCAAAAGATCTGATAACAAGTCTGCTCCAAGGACCTGGCAAGGACGACAATTGAGCCTGATGACATTGTCTTTTGTGCACTATCTCCTGAGCTAATTGGAAATTGACCACAGCCAGACTTGACTCAGGTGTAAACAAGACCCTGCCAGAGAGCCAGTTTGAGACAGTCCTCCTCAGAGCAGCAGGTCTGCAGTCAGGGATCCCCAGTCCTCTTGGATTGGGATGCCATAGAGGAAAATTTCCCAGGATTGAGAGCATCCACCACTGCCTACTTGTGAGTGAGACTTCTGGATATATCCTTGAGAGAGCACTTGCCCACCGTGGATGAGTGATTTGCTGGGTACTCTTGAAGGAAAGGATTTCCCTTTTATTGAGTGAGCGTGTGCATATTTTTGGCCATATTTCTAGAGGAATAGTTGCAAATTCCTAAATCGAGTTGTGTAGTGATAATTCTCAACTTGCTTCTGAATCTGTAATATACTTTGTCTGTCAGAATGCGTGGTGGTTTTGGGCTTAGAATAAATTTTGATTTTTTGTGGCTGCCCTGTCTGTTTCTGTGGGTGCCTCCACAACAATAAGGTAGGCATAAATATTTTAAATAATATATATATGTGTGAGGATATGCGTGTATATTGTGTATGAATACATTGATATACATATATAATAACCTAGCTTCTCTCAAGACCATCCGAAGCTGATCAAGGCCAATTCAATCTCTAAGATTCTGGCTACCGTTTATGTGTCTTCTGTACTTTTCTTTCCTTAAGAAAATTAAAAAATATTCCGCTCTATATAAAATGTTCTCTTGCTCTTTTCACAGATCATTAGACATCAAGAAACTCCTGATCTTCCCCATCTAAGTGAATCATTAGGACTTTAAATAATTCTTGAAAAAGTACCATAGAGCATATACCCTTCACAGTCTATGCCTCAAGGCTGTTTGTAGAACGCATTTTAGAAAGTTGTACTAGCATTAACCATTTTACGTACATGCAGGAAAATATTTTTGATTGGGAATTCTACAAAACATCCACCACAGGCTTTTTCACTAGTTAACTCATTAAATATTGGATACAAATTGAGATGTCTTTAAAAAGCATGTCCTTAGTTATTAAATAATCAGCTCTCATCAATCAGTTCTTATACAACAAATGGAATCTAACACTGCTACTTTTACCAGTAACAGCAATCAAAAAAACTTCCTGTGAAAATAGATTTAAAATTAAAATCATATTATTCCATGAATCTTTCACAATAATTCCTTCAGAAAAATGTTAAGATTTAGATTTAGGCTAGCCACAGAATACTGATAGGTATTCTCTAACCCCTCTCCCTCCTCAAAGAGGAAGGAAAGGGAATAAAGCACAGAGATTTACAGACTGAAAAACTACAACAGCTTTAGTAAAACAATAATAATACTAATAAGGAAATAATGTAAATTCATGTAAATATATAAAAAATCAATATTGAACCCAATTCTTCCTCCTCAATAGCAATCCTCACTGATACTGCAGAGTAGGAAGGCATGGGGGAAGTCCCAGGCTCAGCTCTAGAAGGGAGCCAGATCCAGGAGTTGAATTCAGGGACTCGGGATTAAGATCAAAGGTAGAATGGATGGAGTTCTCTTTGGACAATGGCCAATGAAAAAGAACGGTTAATCCCTTTGGCCCCTTAGCTCTGTACTGAATACTATCTGCATGGAATGTATCACTCTTGTTGATCACCTGTCTAGCCACTCCTCCCCAAAGGTGCAACATTTTACTTCTTTGTGATCCTTTTACTTCCCGGCACTCCCACTGTGGCATACAAGAGCCAGAAGTGACCTTTGTCACTGTAGGAAGAAGTATAAGCAAGAGCCTTTCTGCATCCCAATCCATGGCAGCAACTATAAACATCAGGCCTTATCAATTCTAGTAGCAGGCACTGTCTGCAAAACTATGTTGCTGACCTCAAAAAGTTCAGTTGCTTAGAAAAGACTGAGCTGAAAAGTAGAATCACTGAAGAGAACTTTTTCTGTTTATCTCAAACCAGGACAAAAAGAAATAATAATAATAATGGATTGCACTATAACAATTCTGTGAAATTCTTGTTGTAAATAACACTGGGGGTTATACCTTGGGCTGGCACTAATTCCTCACTAATGAATAAGTAAATTCAGTAAGAGTCCTGATGGAATTTGTCGTTGCCTGAAGAACAATGATTTCACTTGTATCCAGCTATTCAGAGACATGCTGGGGCACTTTGATGTGTAATGGACAACATTCATTCTACTTTTCTAGCTATCCACTAATATCATCTGGACAGCATAATGCTAGAATGCTTTCTGCTTCCTCTCATCCTTTTTTCTTTTTTTTTTTTAACTTAAGTTGGTTAAATCTAACAGTAACAGTTCATTTTAAAAAATTCAGCGAGCACTTCTCATGTTTTAGTATACATCTTCTGCTGGAGCACTGTTTGCGATTCCCTGAAATAACATGTTTAGAAGTACAATTTCCATTGGAACTGCTCCAGTGACTGCTGTGAATCCTTAGCTGTGTTGTTTAACATCCCCCACGGGTTTAGAAGATTTTGCTACATCATTTGAACTCCTCATGCATTTTCAAGATTTTCTTTGTGACTGCATGGGCTGGATCCCAACATAATTGCATGATTCCCAAAGAAAATGCTACAGAAATAAGTCTACAGTATGGACATACAGTCTAATCTTAACTATTACAGAAACTCATTATAGATGGTTATGACAAAAGTAATGGCTTATAATCTTTCTTCCATAAATATTTTATAATTTCTGTCTTTCAAAATATGTCACAAAGACTGCTGAGAGCAAGATAACCAGGAGCTGACAAGGAGCTCTCTATTTTCTAGTATCCACATTATTCTTCCATGGACAAAGTGTCACAATTACCACTTTGTTGGAAAGGGTTCTGGCAGGAGTAAGAAAGAAATGTCCAAGTACAAAACAATCATCAAAATCATGAACTACATGAAGCATACCAGAAAACCATCAAAAGTGCAGAGAAGATAGAAGCTGAAAGACAGTACTGCTTGTGGATCTTTCTGAGAGAAAGCAGATCCCAACAGTAATGACTCCAGTTGTGGAAGATACCTTGTTATTACTCCATAAGTGTGTGCAACTTATTTAAATAGCTCTAATCATTGTGGAGGAGAATTTGGCAAGATAATTGCAATTATCACTCCCGTAATCTTTACAAAGGTGAAGTTATGGCCTCAGGGTTGGCTTTTTAACCACCATCAAGGTGCAAGTAGAAGTGCAGCAAAGTAGCTTGGTACGACAGTGCTTTTAGGAGTCAGAAAGTACAGTTGTATTTTCAGAAAGACATTGTCATTTAAGAGGCACACATAGGTTTTCAGTTACTAGTGACAAGCTGCAGTATTAGTTAGGACAGTTCTGTAAAATCCTTACTGTGTGGGACTGTGACTGTCCTCTTCATAAAGTTCAGTTTATTTAGCTTCAAGTAACATCAGGACCAAAAGCTTAAATTATGGAAAGACCAGCTTAAGCTGCAGAGATGTTTGTTTAGTTCCCACTGGCTCACGATACGCTTCCTTTTCCTCAGCAAATAATGCTGTTGCCTTCAGATCACAAGAATCCCAGTTCAGCTCCCAGCTACAACAGCACAGAAAACATATTCACACAAAGTCCAAACACCATATGGGGGAACTCTGCTAATTGGAGAAATCTGTTTGGCTTCCAAAGGACAGACACAATAAAAGTCAGAGGAAGGAGTCTGAACTCTGTACCAGAGAAGAGATTACTTTGTTTTTAAAGGAAGCAGCTGAACTTAGGATAGAATTACATTTTTATCTTGAAAATCTTAGAACATTTTTGAAGATCATCCTTGGACTGAGGAAGTCTCAGTCTCGATTTTTAAACTGCTTCAATACGTATGTTATAAATCAAAGGCCTAATAGCTGCATCTTGGGGACCACCAACACGAAGAATTGTTTTTAGCACAGCCCACAAAGGCATTTTCAGTAACTAGTTGTCGTAGTTCAAGCAGACTGAGACAAAAAAAACCACACAGTCTTCAGATCACTCCTCTGCCCACCCCCGTTTCAACAGTGATGTGGAGGGACACAATTCAACTAAAAGGATTAAGGATAGAGAGAGCAATAATCTACCATTTCAGATGACAGCCAAAGCACCAGAGCAACTTGGGGAGAAAAACATAGATTTAATCCACTACCATCATTTAAGAAGTAGAATAGTGAAAGGAATGCATCAGTAAGTATGACTCGATCCTAAATACACCTTGCCCCCCACCCCCATCTTCCCAGCTACCTCCTCCCTCCCGCATGAGAGCAAGGGGAGCAGGGGTTGAGAGGTGCAGTCCATCTGGCCATTACTCATAGTCCATGGCAGCTCCTCCTTGAGAAAGAGGGCTTCTTTCAGTCTCTCCTTCATGCTGTGTGATGTTCACCTCACAGGAGGCAATCCTCTTCCTCCTCGTGAGTTTATCATGGTCATGGATCACTTTGGGTGGGTCCCCTGCTGATGCTCGGTCTCTTTCCCCTCTCACATGGGGCTCTGCGCTTACAGAGCATCCTGATGTTCTCACCACTGTCGATTCCCTCAGCTAGCAGGCAATCACCTTCCTGCCATCTCAGACACCACTATAGGCTTCAGGGGAAGGTCCTACTCTGTCAGCCTTCTCCCCCTCTTTCTCCTTAACGACTCATCTCCCTCTCTTCCTCTCAGGGCGATGTTCCTTGGTTCTTCTCTCACCTCCCCTTCCTTCAACAGAAAACAAAAATCTCCCCAACATTAGAGACAGGACAGCTCAAAAAAAGACAAAACCAAAAAAGATAGAACAATGGGGTCACCTCTTAAATACCTTGACGGCAGAGACACTGATTGGCCTGACCCTGGGCAGAGGTCCAACTCCTACCTGGGGCTGGGGGAGGCCCTCAAAAATTCTACCCCCACTTTTACAAAAAAGCCCACCAGGCTCAAACTCATTACAAGAGTTTAAAAGGTTTTCTTCGCCTTCCTCCCCCAATTAAAATCGTTAGGATCTAGATAAAAGCCAGTAATTGACTTAAGATTTGCAGATAGAAATAGTTAGGATTCTTTTAGTTGAGTTATCACGAAGTTTTTCCATCGTTTTCCTGAGTCTTACTCTTTCATTTTTGTGAAAGGCAAGCACTTGCTGGAAGCATGATATGATTCACCTGCTGGAAACATGATATGGCAAACAAAGGAGGCTTTTCAAGGAGGAAAGTGTTTCAGTGCACTCCTCTCAAACAGGAACCTGGAGAAGGTTTTGTAGTTGTTTTTATGTAGGTCAGGACTGAGAGAAATATTACTCAGTCAAGAAACAAAACCAGGATGAACAACACTGTTCTATTTGTTGTCCTTCACCTCTTGGGTCTTGCAGAATTTGTTAAATATGTCCCTCACTAGCTTTTGCAATAAAGTGGCACATTACATACAAACACAGCTTTCAGTAACTTTATGATACCTACCATTTATTTCAATGAAGTATAGTACCAGCATCACTCACATATGTGCCCCATCCACCCTACTTGTGGGGGAAGATTTAAGACAGGAAAATGGAAGTGAAGAGGGAGAGAGGAGGAGTTAGGAAATGCAGAGAAAAAAAATGTGTAGCCTTGTGCCTGCGAGAACTGCAGGACATGTTTTCAAACTAGCAAATCAATAATTAATACTTAAAGAAGAAATAAAAGACAGGTCAGCAGAAAATGTGCTCTGGAAATAACTATAAGCACAATTTTATTGATGCTTTCATTCTGTAGACCCATTTTTATGGACTTTTATTGCAGGATACCTTTAGTTAACCACACAGGAGCATCATTTCAAAAATCTTTAAAAAAAAAAAAATTTCAAAAGCCAATGAATATTTTATCAGTTTTCATTAAGATCTAAACTATAATGATGAGACCAATCCAAATCCATGAAAGTTGAAACTGCTTCTGTGAGCCAGAAAATGCCACAGGGGCTTTGTCAGAGTAACAGTGCTATTTATTATTATTGCAAGTGTGTTCAGACTGAGCAAAAGTTACTGCTGTCATAAACAGAAGTGTGCTGTATCTATTTCATTATCTTCTATTTAGACAGGTTAGAGAGGAAAAAACACATAGACTTTCACATACTTCCCCACTTCCAAACTGTCATATTATGAGAAGCTGCACTTGATTCATCATGTCCTACTTTGCAGTGTGGCAACACCGTCAATGTAGTTCAGTGTGAGCCAGCCATACGAAAGATATAAAACACCTGGGACCACTAGAAATTAATGGAGTTTAGGGAAAGTAAACCACTAAAGAAACCACTGTCAGAAAAGAAAAGGAAATACAATGTGCTTTTAAAAAAACATATTGTCAATGTTCAGGAGAAATGGGGAGAGCAATATACTAATTCCACAATCACATGGTGAAAGCCTGGTTCAAAGTCAGTGTTGTTCAAGTAACTAAGACAAGAATCTGTGACTAAAGTCATAGGGCACTCTGTTTTTACTTGTGAAAAATCAATGTTACATCAAAAAAAAAAAAAGAGCCTCAGAGTAGAATTTATTAATTATTAAATTACAAAAACCTAGCTTGAATACCATCATGAGCTAGTAACTCTGTTAAACAGTGGCAACAGCTTATAGAAAAGGTTGTGGTATTCCCCACCTCTCCAACTCTGTTTTCTTCAAATTATCTCACAAATCCCAGGAGCCTCCTGAGACTCTGTAACCTCTGCAGGACTTGGTTACGGAAGTGTACACTGGATATCACATACTAAAGTCACCTTTCCTCTTAAATCTGGCACTTCTGCAAGATGTCAACTCAATCAATATCTTCTGACTATCCTAACTTGTGTATACTTGGATATCCGCTCTATAACACTGGTTCAGTGTTTGTCCATATCTGCTCTTCAGTATGGATTTCTTGCACTTCCCCTAGAGATGGACTGAATGGGAATGGGAATTCATACCTTCAGTAGGTTGGCCCTGCTAGCAGCCAAACACCCACCCAGCCACTCGCTCACACTTCAACCTCAGCGGACCAGTAAGGAGCCTAAGAATAAAAGGATTGAGAAAGCTCATGGACTGAAGTAAATACAGAGAGAACGCTTCCCAACTACCATATCAGGTAAAGCACGCTGACACATTTTTAAATCACTTGAATTCTATATCTCATACTTTTCTTTTCTCTCTTTTCTCTCTTTCCCATTTTTCTCTTTTTTCTCTTTTTTCGTTTTTTCTCTTTTTTGCTTTTCTCTATTCACTTTCTTTTCTCTTTTTTCTTTTTTCTTCTGTTTTCTCTTTTCTCTCATTTCTTTTTTTCTCTTTCCGTCTCTTTTTTTCCTATCTTCTCTTTCCTTCTTGCAATTAAAACCATTTCACTAACACAGTGTAAACTATGAGCTCATGAACTCATCCACAGCCACAACTGGTGGAGAAAACTGCTAATGGGAATATAGTTCTTTTTAACTAATTTTGTCATTAAAGGAAACTATCAATCAGCACCTTGAATTGTCTAATATCTGTATTTGAAAAATATAATTTGAAATCTTTGTATTTGAAAAATATGTATTAGGAGTGAGTGAAAACCTTTGGTAAATATTTCAGACAATGCATCTATGCTAAATGACAGGAATTGAGAGTCTGATCCACAAAGCAAATGCATTGTTCGTTTTTTGTGCATACACATAAATTTTATTACTAGGTAGAAAATAGAGTCTCTGCCAGTTGACTCCACATTAAATAATTAGTAGCTCTTGAATGGTCTCTCCAATTGATGTAAGGATGTTTCCTATTTTTGTTTGTTATGCTGCTTACTCTTGCAAAACATCAAAAGGAACTCCACCAATCCAGCTCTGTCAGTAGCAGGTTGAAAAGAGCAATTTTACTACTTCTCTGAAATAATAAGGCAAACCTTGACTGCTGTTATATTTGTTCACTATCTGTGATGGAAAACCATCGCCCAACCTAAGGCACCACAGTTTTGAATCTGACATGTTTCTTCTCAGAAATATTTCGGTGTTTAATTTACAGAGTTTTGTTGGGAATTATTCTAGGATTCTTCTGTACTATGAAGAGAAATTTATTACAGTATGGTTTGGTGGTAATTTTGCTTATACACTTTTGATATTGTACACTACTAATACTGACCTTAGTTTAGAATGTAAACTGTCAGATATCTCAAAATAAGATTTGTTTGGAAATGCAGTGGTTTATCTCTTCTTTTGATACAGTTAAGCATAAATTGAAAGAGAAGATCACTATCACTTGTTTGTTGGTAGATCATATGTCTAAAATTCCAAGATGAATATTTATTTCCAGTCTTTTATGTAGTAATATTTCTCTACCTCAAATATGGTGTTGCTGTTCATGATAAATTATTCGACTCTTCGTATTAAGGTATTTTATTGAGTAAGCTGAGAACAAGATCTTGAATGTTCAACAGACATGCAGGAAGAGTAGCATACACTTTAACACCGTATTGTTAACCTAGAGACAATTGGTAAGATGGTAGGCTTCTTTGCTGGTTAAAACTAGCTGAGCTCTTGCACAGAGATGAGTAACGGGTCAAAGTCTAACTCATCCTTTCATTTTGTAGTGTTCCCTTCAGTGTTATATGCTTTTTAATTTCTAAACTTGTAAGAAAGTATTACCCAGAGTACTTCACATGTACTTGAAATCC
Organism: Apaloderma vittatum; assembly: GCF_000703405.1. Lineage (NCBI taxonomy): Eukaryota > Metazoa > Chordata > Aves > Trogoniformes > Trogonidae > Apaloderma > Apaloderma vittatum. The sequence goes on along the minus strand of NW_009720012.1, from coordinate 15,294 downwards.
CAAACATTTTTTTCCCACTGTTCAAAAATGATATGACAGTCAAACATACAAGAAAAGACAAGACTAGCTAGGTTGAAAAAAGCTAAACAAATTATCTAACTTCAGCTAGTTCCATCTGCTCATTCAGCAACTCAGTCACTGGGGACACATTACCCTGATGCACTACTCTTGTAACAGTTTCTTATTTAAAATAGAGACTGCTACAAAGGTAGTGCCTCTGTTTTGAAACTTTGACTGGAATGTATTTTGAGACATTTTCCTATCACCACAGTCCCTCCTGAGGCACCAACTGCGTCAAGTGCTTTTCTTAATTGCCAAGACCCTGAATGATCCAGCTCCAAGCTCTTGAAAAATAAAATATTGAATTTAATGTTACATGAATGGTAATACCTGACTGTCCAGGTAGTTTAGCTACAACATCTTCATCAAAAACACCTCCTGTCTTACTCAGTCTGCCAGTTTTTTGTTTCACGAATAGATGTAGATACAAAGAAAATGTTCATAATCCCCCTTGAGAAGTTGTTTAAGGTCACAGAATTTGGGTACGCGGGTCAGCTTCATGATGAAAAGCAGGCAGTTTGCTTTGTCTCTAGTAGAGGGCATAAAAGAGAAGAGTTTGACTGGCATGTTATCTTCCTCCCATGTTTTAAGACTACCAGTATTTTGCTGCAGGACATTTATGTTTAAAAACCCCAGCAGAGCAAAATCAGATAAAAAGGTACACAAAGATTAACTCTGAAGTCCTCATTAAACTCAAATACTGTAATAGTGGAAATGAGAAAAATCTTTCTCTTCCTTGCACATTTATCTGTGCTTATCTACAAAATTACTATAAAGACATGTTATATCTGGGGAAAAAAAAAAAGTTTGAAGACAATTCTCCTGACAGATCTAGGTTGCAATACAAATAATGTGTCATCATATCTGTCACAAGTCAACACTTCCTCACTGGAACTGATCAGTACATGGGTTTTCAGCATAAATTTGAAACACAGTGCAATCATGGGGGAAAGAAGCACACAGTTTACTGTAGTAGATCCCTCATTGTCAGGAGTAAGGTAAAGCTGTGTTTGGTTGTGCTATCTCCTCACCCTGAACTGTTATTTGTACTATTAGTCTACTGTTAACTCAGAAGCGGATACCTTCTAATTATAAATTCAATACAAAATTATGTAACTATTTCCAGTGATACTGTCACAACATCAAAATTATATCTCTCTAAGAACATATGCTTTTTCCTAAAGTTCTACAAGATTAAGAGATGTTAAGAAATCTATCCAGGATAGCAGAAGAATTTAGTAGCATGAAAAGAGCTGAACCCAAAATGTTCTTCATATTATAGCCACTGCCAAATCCTTCCTTGATAAAGTTTAGTGTGTTCTTTGGCTGTATTGATGTTAACATCCTGTGTATTAAATAATTCAAGTTGACCTATCAGTCATTTCAAAGGGTTAAAAGGGTTACTCAAAACTTCAGAGTCTCTTTGAAGGGTTACAAAGTATCAGAGGACTTAAAGATTTTCACTCTTCTTCCTGAAGTAACAAAGGTGATGCTTTGCAATATTCTTTTTTGTTTGTTTGGGGTTTTTTCCTTCTTTTTCAAGGTAACCACGTGGGGAGCTTTCCAGTAAAAACCTACAGCTTGTTATTTAAAATTGCTCTATGAACAGCATACATCATATTAAAAAAGCTCTACAAAATTAGAATATTTATGTAAATTTAAAACATTAATTCCAAGGTGACTTAATCTAAACACAGAAATATCTCAGGACTGTCCAACTTAAATTTTTTTCAGTCTCCTTCAGTTTTCCATAAATGATTTTGTGAAGGGTTAGGACTAGACCAGTCACTAAAACAGTGCTTTCTAACAACACCTCTCCCTCCCCAAAGGGAAACAAAAAGGGAATAAAGCAGGGAGATTTATGGATTAGAAAACAAAACTAAACAGCTTTACTGACACAATAAAAGTACTAATAAGAAAAAAAATGGAAATATATACAAACATATAAAGATATATTCAAAAGCCATTTTGAACCCAACTTCTTCCCTCTGATTGAAGTCATCACTGATGTTGCAGTGCAGGTGGTACTGGGGAAGCCCCAGGCTCAGCGGCAGAGGGGAACTGGCACAGAAGCTGGATTCAGGAACTAGGGATCAGGATGAAAGGCAGAAGATTGGATGGAGTCCTCCTTGGACTCCAGTCATTGAAGAGGAGGACTTAAGCCCTATGATCCCTCAGCTCTACACTGAATATGAACTACATGGAATAGAATATTTTGGTGGTCAGATATGAGTCACTTGTACTGTCTGCTTCTCCACAGAGACATGGCTTGTTTTTTATTTCCTTACGAGCCTTTTAATTCCTGGCAACCCCAGCGTGGCACACAAGAGCCAGCAGTGGCCTTGGTCACTACAGGAATAAGTATCAGCAAGAGCCTTTGTGCATCCCAGTCCCAGGCAGTGACTGTGAACATCAGATGTTATCACTGCCAGTAGCACACACTGTCTGCAAAAAATGTGGTTAACTGCAGAAGGTGCAGCTTCTTAGAAGAGACTTTGCTAAAAATTAAAATCGCTGAACAGAATTGGTTCTGTTTCAGCTCAAACCAGGACAGGTTTATAACCCAGCTTATTACAAAGTTCCTTTACTCTGTAAGTCCTTTTGGACTTTGTTTTCCTTCTCCATTTATTTTCCTAGCTAAGAGGCAAGTGATTCTTGGGGAAACAAAAGCAAGTGGGTGGCCTGCCTCCTCATTTTCATAAAACTTTTATGAAGGAGCAGAAATTCCTGAAAATCCAGGGAGGCATGACCACAGAGAGAATACTGGAGCAGAAAATCAAGCATTGGAACAAGACTGTATATGATCCCATTGTTCCAAGCTTTACTGTCTCCTGGAGATGATTTTTCCAAAATTCCTTTTCTTTTTTTTTTAATTTTAACTTAAAAATCTGTCTTGCTGTCCTTTACTCCCAGTCAACTTTTCTGATATTTCATTAATCCCCATACAGACAGTTCCCTGTGCCCAAAATAAGCCCCATTAACTCAATAAGCAATGCTTGTTGTTGGGGTTTTATTTATTTATTTATTTCATCTCCCAAGTTCATATGTTCACAACATGTTAGTTCACAACAATTCCCAGTCCAGCTGAAGTTACATATGGGTATTTTGTTTACTCCCCTTTGCTATTAAAATCAGTGCTGTGTACTTTGCTGTCTAATTAGAAGCTTGATTTTATTGTGTTCCCACTAATAAATAATATACAGGGGTTTGATACATTTTTTTCATGGTAAGTCTTGAAACTTAAGACCAAAACTATGGAAACATGTTTTGTGAAATTTCCACTGGGGACTTAATAGCTATGAATCAAATTTGTAACCTGATTATAATGAAAAATTATTATTATTAAGGTTTATTTCTATCAAATATTGACTACTACTCCAGTATATAAAGGTTGAATATTGACATACACACTTTCTATGCTTTCTCTTAACTATGAAATTGTAATTATACAATATACAGATTTTAAATAGTTGTGTTTTGGTTTTGGTTTTGGTTGTGTTTTGCTTGTTTTTTTTAAATTATACTCTTTATTACAGCCAAGGAATACAGTGCTCAGATTTTACTCATGAGTTATGTTCATTCTGACTCTTAGTCCTTTCTTTGATAATTCTTGCAAGACTTGAATTATTTTAGATACTTATGAGGATCGCTCATTCTTACATCTTGACACTTCTTCGTGTTTCAGTGCTTTGATACTTCTATTCTTTAAAAAAATAAATGAATGCTATAACACTAAAATCTCTTCAACTTGCTTCATTCCCCAAAACCTAATTATTTGTAGCACTGAAATGCAGCAATGTATGTGGTAGTTTCACTTGCATGTTTTCACACCTATATTCTACGAATAGTTACATCTTCAATATGCTTCACATTGGAAAAATATTCCAAAAAGTTTTCCGTTTAAACAAGTACTTTTTCTTCAAATTACCATTTAAAATATTTTTCATTTTCAACTGTTGTATTTTAAATACATGCTGAAGTTTTACAATGAAATTTGAATCCTTTATTAAAAGCTTACAAATGCAATTAGCTTGCCAGTTTAGCCTTATTTACATGGAGAAGAATGACTCTGCAGCTTTATTTACCTAGATTTATTATAAACAATAAATCTGAACTCTGGCTAGCTGCTTTTATTCAGGATGACCTTGGAGAAAAAAGTCAAGGTTTACTTTTCCACTTTTCCCTAAGCTTACTGGTAGGTTCTCACTAGAGAGAATTTAGGTAAGAAATATCTGATGTGTCAGGAGATCGATAACGTTGAGTGTCCCAGTGTAGCCTAGTTGCTAGATGCACATGTTGGATGCACGTTGCTGATGCACGTGCAGTACATCACCTCTTCAAAGGGCCACATTTGCACTGTAAATTTATAACCAGGACTTATGGTTCTATCTACAGCAGGCTCCCTTAATTCCAGACAGGAGCAGAAAAGGATGGTCTTTCACAGCACTGAGTTTTTGACAGGTCCAATGAGAAAGCCGAAAATACCTTGAGTAAATAGTAACTTGCAATGTAACTTTTCAAACAACAAAATGTTTAATATACAGGAAACAATGCAGGACTGAAGGGCTGAGATTTGCTGGGGAAATACTTTATAAAGAAAAGAAAAAATAGGGCTTCTGTAATGAAGTACAAAAGGGATGATGAACAAAAATCATGAGGATCAGGGTGAATGCTACCATTGCTGTTGAAAGAGCCGTAAAACAGCAGGAAAGAGAGAAATCATCTGAAATCAGAAGATAGTTAGGGCAAGTAGTAGTTACCTAATTTTCAAAGCTCAAACCTGTTGTCTTCAAAATACATCTTATTCTCACAAAAAAATTAATATCTTAATTCATTAACAGAAAGGTTTTAGCTTTACAAAATTTGTATCTGAACATACAACTGTCTGCTAATATGTACAGCTACTCACCCTGTGAACTGAGAGATAAATGCTCCTTCACACAAAGAATTTGTTCCCACAACAGAGAATTGGGTCTGACACTGAAATTGAAGAGGAAAGTTACACGGATACTTTGAATTCTAAAAGATTTTTAAAAATTAAAAAAAAAAAAATGGTATTCTGGGGTTTCTTAACAAAATAAAGGCTGTTCAGGATTTTATTCGTTTTTAAAGGCAATATGATGTCTGACTTAATTGATATCTGACTGGGCTGATGATCAGTTTTTGCAGTACTACGCCTAGCTTCAGTGCTCAAAGATTAAGACCTAGAACTCAAAAAGTGAGTAACATGTGAGTCTTTTTAGGCTTTCTTCTATTCCTGATATGAAAAGAGGGCAAGAAATCACTGGGGAGACCTGGGACAAACTTATGAAACATGATAAGTTCAGAGTCCTATTACTTAAGACCTTCCTAATCTTTACTTCAATTTCTCTAAAACTGAGATATTGTACAAACTATCTGGACAAATGTGAATATTAAGAAAAAAAAATCACAACTTTCAGACCTTTGCATATTACCTGAAGAATTAATATCACTGATAAGTCCCCTGTGAAAAGCCTTTTGGTAGCAGACTGACTCTTTTTTATTGCTAATTTCCCTAGCTTCTTTTTATTACAATACGCAAGGCTATTTTTGGCAGATAGTGAAGGCGATGAGCATTTGTCATATTTAAAGTAGAGCTTGCCTTACAAACGTACGTATATATATGTAAACCCAAAGACAGATTGAAAGCATAGCTCTAAGGTCCTATTCAGAGCAAAAACTCTGTGTGTTTTCTGTAGACTGACAGCTTCTGGTAATATGCAGACAAGGGGAAGTAAAAATACACATTTATAAATAAATGACAGATTGTTTCTTTCTTGTTTTCCTGGAAACTTGACTTCTAGGAAAACCTGAATCAAGCTTGAGGTTATAAATGAAATATATTTTAAAAGTCTGACATTAAAACAAACAGTATGCTTATTAAAACTGGATGACATCTTACAGATGGTAGTGGAGCAGACTGACTAACGCAATGTTCCTAAAATGTTTATCTTCAGTAATGTTCACACTAGTGTCATAATGAAACTTCACAGAGTTAAATACTGCACTGATTCTCCCAAAATATCAGAAATGGTAAACTATTAGTAGAGGGGAAGAAAGACTAAAGTTCCATTCACACCAACTGGTGTTACTCCAACAAAAATATTTTTGAGAAAAACACTTTGAGAAGAAAAAGGGCCTGACATTTTAATATCAGTATGGTTATGGTTAGACATAAATTATCTTGATTTTTATAGATGATCTTTTAAAATCTGCAGAACTGGAATGATATTGTAAATTTATATATAAAACTCACACTTTTAATCAACCTAGAAAGAGATTGTAAAATATCAACCTTCCACCAGAAAATTTTGCATGCTAGCAACAGGTCTCCTTTTTGATATAAAATCTACCCCTATTGGCACCAAAATTGTCAACATCATATTCTTGTTGCAAGCAGTAGAAATTCTGATTCAGGAAAAAAATCTTTTATTATAAGATCAATTTAGATATCCATGTTTGTATAAAGTCCATACAAATCACTTTGAAGTTCTTTCAGGCCTCAGAACATGTCATTTCCGGGATTAGTTTTTTTTTTATACCAGAACATATAGAAGCCATTACAAACAGGATAATCCATCCCAAAATTTTCCCAGACTCATCTGTCATGGAAATTACTGGGATGTTGAAATTTCAGAAGTGAAAATTTTATGAAAGAAAACAAAAATATGAAGCATTGAGAGGAATATCATTTCATCAGACAAATCTACATGAAATTATGGTGGGACAGGAAAGCTAGAAAAAAGTATTGAAACTGTAATTAGTTAATGGGTTTATATTCCTTCAGGACAGTCACTGTTTGAAATAGACCTTTTAATGAAAATTTCACTTGAAAAATAGTGTTGTATCAATCCTCCTTGACATTTATAACAATGACAAAATATCCTCATGTGTTTTCCTATGTAATATTGTTTAAATGGCAAAATAAACACTGTCATATGGCCCTTTTGTGTGCTAATAGAAAAGTGCAATCCTTTGTTCTGTGCATGACTGCATTTACACATTATAGAACTATGAAATATTTACAAAGGGAAGGTTAAATCAATACAGCTTTAAAATTTGCGCTCCTGTCTCAGGGGACTTATATCATCTTGATTTAATGAAGTAAAAGGAGAGAGAGTGTTGACACACAGAAGAAATATTTCGATTCCCCTTTATTGTACATACAGAGGGTATTAAAGTAGAATTTGCTGGTGATTCATGCTGTAATTAATTATCACACCTTTTGTGTTCAGGCTATTATTAGAGTTGTCTCATTTACAGAACAGAGAAACTAACTATTAAGCAAAAGAGAAGGAAGAAATGAGATGCATTCAATAGAAAAGAAAAAGTAATTTCTTAACCAGTGTTGATTATTGGTGGGTTTGACATATAACGCATTCTTTCAGCTAAAATAAGTAATGCATTTAATTTACCAGACTTTGCTGTAGACTGTGGGGAAAAAAAAAAAAAAAAAAGGCAAAACCAACCAACCAACCAAAATCCACTAAAAATATGAACAAAAACACCTAAACACAGAATGTGTCAAGACCACGTGAAGTCTGTAATTAAGAGAGCATATGTATATGAATACATGGTCCTATCTGGTTGCTCAAGTACTTAGATTCATTAATCAAATTAGCATAAATTATTGTTTCATACACATATTTTTCAGATAAATTCCACTGCAGGATAGACATATACCCCTTGCTATTCATTAAAGTTTCATTTCATCCATGCAAGAATGGCTAGATTTTTTTTAATTTCAAATGCAGGTGGATGACATATTCACAGCATATAATTTATCTGATGAACCTAGGGAGTATAGCTTTTTTCGGATTTTTTTCTGCAAAGAGACTTACAGTTTTCTAAATAAAATTTGTGCATTATCAAGAATTAATATTGCACAGAAACATCTATAAGAGTTCTTTGTTCACTTCCTACTAGTTTCCACCATACTATTTTACCATTCATTCCTTCTCACTCTTTTATGGGGTATAATAACTTATGACACTTACTAATTATTATTATTTGCAAACATTAATTTGGAATCTGTTATTGTAGAGACAAGAAAATATATTTTTTCCACTACTTGCTGGCAATTGAAATCGATAACAGGTAAAATTCAGAAGGTGTGACGAATACAGTTTAATTTACTCTTCGGACACTGGTGACCCACAACTGTAGTAGCTGTGTTATATGCCCATCCTACCCTGAAATCACTAGTTGGATTCAAATAGAACTTTTTGGAAACAGTGGATAGGCCTTTTCACGGGCTAGAAATTTAGCTGGTGGGATGTGTATTTTGGAGGCTTCTGTGAGTGAAGGAGACATGCAGCAGGAGAAAATTTAGCAAGGGCAACTGAGGTGTATAATTTAAAAGCTGTGCTTGAGAAGCTAGGTATTAGATGGTCATGATTGCTGAGAATCACACTTTTGCTCAACCACTATTTACCAACACAAGTGTCCAGGGCTGTGCCTTAGACACGACAGCAAAACTGCTGGTAGATATGAACAACCAGTTTTTCTGGCCTGTTGCCCACCTGCATCCATCATGTAGCACCTATGCCAGCTACATCCCATCCTTTGTGTTCAGCACCTATCAACAGCTCTCATATCTTGCAGCCAGGGTAAAACCCAGAGAAGGTCACTCACTTCCCTATTTTCCTTCCTTGCTTCAGGTTTTCTCTTTCTGTCTAAGCAGCTCTAACCATGACAGGGAATTTATTCAGGTAAGTGTGTATTTATTAAAAACAAAACAGTCATGCCAGATAAGGTTGCACATGCTGTTTTAATTTAGCATCCGGCAAGTACAATTTCACTGAATTTAATTATATGATATTTTACTATTATATTACATACGTAGTATGTCAAATAGTCAAAGGCAAAAAATATAATTGAATGTATAAAGCATTCAAGATCCATACTTTACCACCTTTTTCTTTCCACAATTCTTTCCCCCTTGCACAAAATATCTTCTAAATTTTGCAGTAGCAGAACAAAATTTCGATTTATTTCAGTGTGTGATAAATTTTAGGAAAAGGTCTTATCAGAAAGTAAACTATCGTCAACTACTTAGGACATGCTGCAAACTAAAGGTGTAATTTGAAGTTATGCTGGAAGACACAGCTGAAGGTAAAGCAGGACGATATTCATAACCTTGGGATTGTTGTGGCATCCTATTATGGGCCCATGTAGGCTCAGAAATTGGCAAGGACATGGCTCTGCAGGTTCTCTTTAACTTACCAAACGTGGAAGAAAGCTCTACAAAACAGTTCAGAACTATCTATGCATAACAGAAGTGTCTTTAATATCTCCACACACTGGATCACCACAGACAGCTCCCTTCAGATCTGATTCAAATCAGGATCAGGAAGCTCAGAGTAAGCATTGAAAATTTGACCTTACAATAAGTGTGAATTATTACCCGGAACAATATTGTGAAATAACAATAAACCAATTTGTTCTAAGGCAAATGAAAAATATTTTTTTATTTTGTTTGATTAGTTGTAAAATAGAGAAGGTTGTTCTGGAAAATGAATAAACTAGGTTTTGAGGTAACAATTTTTTTGATAATCAAATTTATTCTGAGGTCTGATAAAGTATTAGTATACTCATACAAAAAGACATGATTCTGTCTCTTATACCACAGATTACCAGCAAAACTTTATGATAACGTTTTTCACATGTTCAGTCTGTCTAAAAAGTTTTGTGGTCTAAGAACATGAGTTGAAAGAATAAAAAATATATTGATATTTTAACATATCAATATAAAAACACAGGATAAAATATCAATATAAAAACACAGGATGTTTGAGGTGTCTCTCAGTCAAAGTGAATTACTAATGAGACATCTGTAGTTACATTCTAAGAAGAAATCTAGCATATTTTGTCCAGCTGATTCTACCTCTTCTGCTTCATAAACTTTTGCTCTAAGTATAGCTGGTTCAAACTAAAGTGTGTTGTTCTCCATCTTTGAAAATCCTCCAAACACATAAAAAATTATATAATCTTAGCATTTTCACTTCTGCTTTTCCACATCATCCTTTGAAATTCAGCTGGAAATCTAAATTGTTCTGATTTCTTACCTGTGTTCCCTATCTAGTGATCCTGTGGAAATACTTTTGAAAAATACTGATTCTTAAAATGATAGTGATACTATATGTTGTTTGTCTTTTTTCCACTAGGTACAGCACAAGTGAGCTCAGTCAAGTGCATTATATAGAAGTATAGAATCACAGAATCATAGAATCATAGAATTGTCAGGGTTGGAAGGGAACTTAAAGACCATCTAGTTCCAAATCCCTCGCCCTGAGCAGGGACATCCCTCACTAGAGCAGGTTGCCCAGAGCCCCATTCAGTCTGGTCTGAAAAACTTCCAGGGATGGGGCTTCCACCACCTCTCTGGGCAACGTGTGCCAGTGTCTCACCACCCTCATGGGGAAGAACTTCTTCCTAACATCCAATCTAAATCGATCCATCTCTGGCTTTAATCCATTCCCTCTAGTCCTATCACTACCTGACATCCTAAAAAGTCCCTCATCGGCTTTCTTGTAGGCTCCCTTAAGACAGCAGAAGGCCACAATAAGGTCTCCTTGGAGCCTTCTTTTCTCCAGACTGAACAACCCCAACTCTCTCAATCTGTCTTCATAGGAGAGATGCTCCAGCCCTCTGACCATCCTCGTGGCCCTTCTCTGGACACGCTCCAGCATGTCCATATCTTTCTTGTGCTGTGGGCTCCAGAACTGAATGCAGTCCTCCAGGCGGGGTCTCATGAGAGTGGAGTAGAGGGGGAGAATCATCTCCCTCGACCTGCTGACCACGCATCTCTTGATGCAGCCCAGGACACGATTGGCTTTCTGGGCTGTAAGTGCACACTGATGGCTCATGTTGAGCTTCTCGTCCACCAGTATCCCTGCCTGATGTTGGAGTGAAGTTAATTTTATAAGTCAGGCACACAACCTATAAGACATGATTGGGGAAAACAAAGCCATTTCACAAAAGGCCCATGACAGGTGCATCTACCTGCAGTGTTAGTCAGCGTTTGCCAGACAGATTTCAGAGAATCTACTGGAGCCTGGCTAGTTCAGAACTAGCTCACTAGCCTGGGGGTACACCTAGGAGGTTGGCTGGGAGCCAATGGGAGGCCGCGATGCCTTCGATTGACCACAGTTCAGATTTGACTGAGCTTTAAATTTCGGTTCTGCCAGTGGCCACTTTGGAGTTGTCCTTTCGGAAGCAGCAGGATCTGCAGTCTGGACTATTACCCTCCCCCTTGGTCTGGGACGCCGTCCAAGGTTAATCCTCGAGGTTAAGACTCCTCATCTTTTTATAGATGAGTGTATTTACGATCTAGATCACTATTCTTTTGTTAAGCATTGAGTGTAATGTACTAACTGCTCTTCTCAGCTGATACCCGAACTTGTAAACTTGGAAGAGTTTTCATTTCTTAAATAAATTCCATTTAATTACACATGTGGATTTTACTGAGAATAAGTGCTCTCCTCACAAGGCTATTGACAAATCATGATTTTTTATAACACTAAATGCAGTTAAGATTTGTGTGAGGGGTGGAAAAGCCCTGTTCCTGTCAAAATATTTCAGTAGTCTCACTGATGAAAAAAGTTAAAGATTTTACAACCTTCTTGGACAACAAATTACAGAATCAAACACTCATAACACAGTTTCAAATATGGAATTGCAGGAAAATCTAAGTTAAACTAGAAAGCACTACTGGATTTCTAGTAATAATTGTGATATCTTTCATTTTATGCCAGCACAATCATCAGAGGAGTTATTCTACATATTCTACATATTTATTCTCATTGCTCTCATTAACTTCCTTTCTATTATTTTAGATTTCTCATACTGTGACAAACACCAAAATGTTCAAGTGTTGTACAGAAAAGATAAATTTTATTTTTCATTTTGCTCATTAAAACTTAATCTCGGACAAACAAATGGGGAGTTTGCTATTTGTGAATGATGAACAAAAAGTGTCACAGGATGCCTTATGAAACAGACCTTTAAAAGCACAATATTCAGCAAAATAATACAAATAAACACTTGTGGTACACTACACTGATTTGAAAAAAAAAAAAAATGATTGCTGCTATGGACAGTAGTATCCTCCTGCTGCTTAAGCTCTCATACTGAGTTATCTGTTTTCAGAGAACTGAGATCATACCTGTGAAATGTTCCACTACAATAATTTTATCTTTCATACTGGAAGACTAATGTCAATGTAAAGTTTTCCTATGAGTAGTATTGTGTAATTTTGCTACTAAATGTTGTGTAACACTGTTTTTCTCTCTACTGCTGGTGGCTCATGGCTTGACAGGTGTACTTTTTGCTGTGTTAAAAACTGGCTAGACCTGAGCACAGAGAGTGGTGGTCAATGGAGTTAAATCCAGCTAGTAGCCGGTCACAGGTGGCACATCCCAGGGCTCAATTTTGGATCCAGTCTTGTTAACATCTTTATCAATTATCTGGATAAGAATATTGAGTGTACCCTCAGTAAATTTGTAAATGATGCCTAACTGAGTAGGAGTGTTGATCTGCTGGAGGGCAGGAAGTGTCCACAGAGGGATCTAGACAGGCTGGATTGATGGGCTGAAGCCAGCTGTATGGAATTGAACAAGGCCAAGTGCTGGGTCCTGCACTTTGGTCACAACAACCCCAGGCAGCACTATAGGCTTGAAGACGAGTGGTTGGAAAGCTGCCTGGCAAGAAAGGATCTGAGTGTGCTGGTGGACAGACGGCTGAACATGAGCCATGAGCCAGCAGTGTGCCCAGGTGGCCAAGAAGACCAACAACATCCCAGCCTGCATCAGAAATATTGTACAATAGGAGTAAGGAAATGATCATGCCCCTATCCTCAGCCTTGGTGAGGCCACAGCTTGAGTACTGTCTTCAGTTCTGGGTGCCACAGCATAAGAAAGACATTTTGGTGCTAGAGTGGGTTCAGAGAAGAGCAATGAAGCTGCTGAGGAGTCTAGAGAACATGTCTTATGAGTAGCAGCTGAGGGAGCTGGGATTGTTGAGTCTGGAGAAGAGGAGGCTGAGAGGAGACCTCATTGCTTTCATCCTGCCTGAAAGGAGGATGTAGTGAGGTGGGTGTTGGTCTCTTCTCCCCAGTTACTAGCCACAGGACAAGATGAAATGGCCTCAAGTTGCACTAGGAGAGGTTCAGATGACATAGTACGAAAAAATTCTTTACTGAGAGAGTAGTGAAGCATTGGAACAGGCTGCCCAGGAAAATGGTGGAGTCAACATCCCTGGAGGTGTTCAAAAAACACGTAGATGTGGCACTTCAGGTTATAGTTTATTGGTCATGGTAGTATTGGGTTGATGGTTTCCAACCATAATGATTCTGTGATTCTGTGATTCTGTGTGATTCTGTGATTCTGTGATGGTTGGACTAGATGATCTTACAAGTTTTTTCCAATTTTAATGATTCTATGATTCTACTCTATACTGTTATAACTTAAAAGAACAGAACAAGAGGACTGGGGTTTAGGTTTTGGGGATTAGATCTGTGATGTTCAAGATTTTTGTAAAACAAAATTCCAGGTATATTGTAACAAAAAAAATAAAAAGAAAAAAAGGGAAGGGAAGGGGTTATTATTTTATTTGTTGTGTTTTACCAATAGTTAGTGATCACCAACCTATAATTTACAATATAATAACAACAATAACAGTAACAGTAATGTAGTTTTAACTGAGTTAAGAAAACTGTTCTTGATAGGACACATCCTGAGCATGAATTTACAAGGCGATTTTCTCAATATGCTGAAAAGGTATAAGAAGAAAAAGGAGTAACAAACACTAACTTACCTTGAAAAAACAGCCTGAATCCTCATCTCTCAAAAGAATGGAGCTGTTCTGCATAATCAAACCACTATAACTTTACTCTTTCTGTGCTATTTATCTGTAGGGTCATGTAAAGTGACTTAAAACAACCAGTTGGAGTGCCGCTAGCATTTACATTAAAACTATATAGAGGATAGGTCTGGGTGTGCAGTCTGCACCCTTCTGTCAGCCTGCCTGAAAAAGCATCAGAGCACTGCCACTCTGTCACGCTGTGACAGTGGTAATAAAACACATCTAATCAGCCACAGGCTGAACTTGCAAAATATAACATTCTAAGGATTTTTTTCAGGGAAGTGAGTCTAGTACGAAGCACAGAAGGATGTATGCTGGCTGATGAGCACACAGATAAGGCAAGGGCTGCTAAGCTGCTCAGCAAAGTTTATCAGAATTTAATAATGCAATATTGATACCTCGTTGAAATTTAAGGGCAACATTACTTTATCTTCAATGTAGCCAGGACTGTGTCTGAAGTTTGCAGTATCTACACACTGCATTATTTCAAATAGCATAGTATCATCAAAAATTCCCTTAATCTTGTATCTCCTTTTTAGTCCTACCTACCTCATTTAGATCCTGTATTTCACAAAGTCTGCTCTCCCTGCACCTTTTTCTTTTTTTTTCTTAAGATATGAGCTGAAGTTCAAAGCACTCTGAACTTCCTGGAGTCAGGGTTTCAAACTGCATTTAATTAAACGAATAAAACAATAAATAACATCGCGTCGTGATTATGACTCACAAAAAAACAGAAGCTATATTCATCACTCTTTCATAACATCATGGAAGCTGTACTAAGCCACATAAAAAGTAATCAAGTGATTGGTGATAACCTGCATGGCTTCACAAGGGTTAAGTCGTGCCTGACTAATTTAGTGGCCTTCTACGACAAAGCTACAGTGCTGGTTGACATAGGAAAATTAACCAATGTCATTTTCCTGTACTTGTGCAAGGCATTTGACACTGTCCCACATGACATCCTTGTCTCTAAAATGGAGAGACACGGATTTGACAGATGGACCACTCGGTGGATAAGGAACTGGCTGGATGGTTGCACTCAAAGAGTTGTGGTCAATGGCTCGAGGTCCACATGGAGACCAGTGTCAAGTGCAGTTCCTCAGGGGTCTGTCCTGGGTCCAGTGTTGTTCAACATCTTTCTCAGCGACATGGATGACGGCACTCAGTGCACCCTCAGTAAGTTTGCCAACGACACCAAGCTGTGTGGTGCTGTGGACTCACTTGAGGAAAGAGATGCCATCCGGAGGGACCTTGACAGGCTTGAGAAATGGGCCAGTGCAAACTGCATGAGCTTCAATAAGTCAAAGTGCAAGGTCGTCCACCTGGGTCGAGCTAATCCCAGGCACAAAT
>NW_009720011.1:47906-70221 GCF_000703405.1 Apaloderma vittatum | reverse complement strand
AGGGGGCATCTGTCACAGGAGGGTGTCGGGGAGGAGAAAGGGGGCAGGAGAAAGGGGTGGGCTGCATGGCTGGGAAGGGAGGCAGGTTCCAGGTAATTAATAAGGGAGGGGTCACCGTGAGGCATAGGGGGTCACAGGGGAAATGGTGTACCAAAAAGCTGATCATGTTAAAACCACTGAGCTCCCAAAGTATTTTCTCTAAATATGTCCAGTAAAATGGAAAAAGAACAAAAGGGAAGTTCAAGAGTGCCAGGGAAGAACTGCTGAGCAATGTGAATCTGCACTAAGTGCTTGGGACTGGCGCAAGAAAAATTGGAGCCTGTTACTCAGCTTTGCTGCGCTACCAGCTTCTGCTTCTCCATTTGAAAAGCAATCCTGAGAGGCTTTTGCAGAATATACAGTGAACATCACAGTGACAAAGGCAAATGACATCTCCCATTGTGGGGAACTTACAAGGTTTAAAAAAGGAGATTCTACTCTTATCTCTGTTTTCTTGTCCATGTTCCTCTCATACTCCACCATTATTTGTTAGAACACCTTTTTTCTTGTATGCACGACACCACTTTTCAGTGCTGGCCTCCAAGGAATCCTTAATAATGGAGCAAGCCTGAAGGATTAAAGAAAAAAGATTATTGCGATTTTAACCTCTATTATTCTCCCTCATCCAACCCCAAATAAGACTTGTTTAAGCACAAGTTTAACTTATTCAAGAAGTTCTCCAAAATATTCTTGTGGGAACATCAGTTGAAAACTGGCAATTCCAGTTAACAGCTCGGGTCTGGATCAGAGCTCTGTGTTTGTTTTTCACTCTGCTCAGCTGACAGTCCCTCAGACAAGCCGATATAACCAGTCTTTCCTGGAACTGCCGTGAGGACGAGCATTGCAGGATTTTCATTACAGAAACCTGCCTTTGGGACAGCGTGGTGTCTTTGAAATTAGTACTCCATCTGAAAGTTTCCAGCAAACTCCTCTCCACTAAGCAGCTTGGACACTGCTAGAAAATTCCCCAGAGAAGTGAAAGTCCTTAGGGGAAGCTTCTATTCACAGAACAACTGACTTGAACCAGTGACATCTTCCTCCAACTTCACCCTCTAATAGCTTTACTTATCAGAGAAGGGGGCTTTTACAGTTTAATCAGTAGAGTAGGGAAGGAGTTTGGACTCTGTATATCCTTCAAATATTCAGTATTTCAATATTCTACATCAGAATTTTGAGGCATGCTTTGAAATCTTTTATTATCAGGAAACTATATTTCACTCTCACTGCTACATTTAAGGATATGTTTTAGAGTAGGAGAGGGGATTCGCATAGGCTTTAGATGTTTAATTTTTGCAAAAGGCAAATTAGAAGACTTCAAGAGATTGCTAACTTTTCTTCATACACAAACATTTCAGTGCCCAAAAATGAATCCAGGGTCTCTCTGTGATGAAGGCTGCACATATTCAATATTCTGACAGCGACTCAATATAACCCCACTACAGCAGAGAATCTAATACCTCATCTTGCACAGTTCTCCACATGACAAAAATTTTAATGTAAGACTGTGTAGAAATCGAAGATTAAAATATTCGGCATATTCAACACACACACTTTACCTATCTTTGGTAATCAACAGTAAAAACAGAGGTCAGTATTTTGGCCTGGGCAGGACTACCTCAATTATTGCCTTATTAGCATTTACAAAGAAAGGATGAGGCTAACATGAAAGAACATAAGTGAGAAGGAGGAAAATTGTAAAGGAGAACTGCAGTGAGAGGCTCATGTTCCACTAGATGCTGAGCTAGCTATTGAGCTATGTTCAGCTTTGGTGAATCCCATTAAACTGAACGACATTTTCCTAGGAACAGTTATGATAAACACATTTGTGCTGTGGTAAACCAAAAACAGAGGTCCACAATGCCTGAAGTACTCGCTTCATCACTGTAATTTTGATTCAAATGAACATGCAGAAGTCTAATAATCAAACATGTAAAATGTGACTTCAGACTGATAAAATCAAGGCGATGTGGCATGTCAAAAACTGAGGGGCAGCCATCCCCATCACACTAAGGGTGTTTCATGGGCTGGGGTTTCTATCCCAGGCAATGTAAAAGTAACAGCCCTGCACCAGGGAACCTGGGATTTACCTGAGCTCCTCCCAGAGAAGAATTTGTTTCTCCTAATTTGCTGATTCCACAATAAAGCTTTAAGAAGTAATCCAAAATTACCTTCAGATTTTCTTAACAGCACAAGCTAAGAAAAGCTCCAGATTCTTAAATAAACAGTTTTTTGGGTTCACTGTCAGCAAAAAAATGATTCAAAGCAGTAGTAACAAAAGCGGTGCTTCAGTGCCTGAAGTCCCACACCTACACTGTTGTGTGACAGGCACTAATAGATCCTGTCCCGGTTTAGCCCTGCTTCTGCTTTTAATTCACGCAGTTTATTCTGAGGTCATTGTCACATGGGTCAAAGAATTTTCTGAAGAATTTCCTGTACACATTATGACAGTCACTTTTATGGGTTAAGAAAGTACAGGAGATCCTTTGAGGACACAGCATTAAAACCTTTCCCAATCACCTCATAGCAAGTGTGCCCAGAGCACTGGAAGTATTTACGTATCATCACCTTTTAAATAAAAAAAGAAAAAGGGTCAAAAGAAAAAACAAAACGTGCTTAAGGGCTGCTTCCAACAAAACAAGGCCCGCATAAGAGCCCTCACCACCCTCAGCATAAGACACCTATCAAATGCTCTGTCGTCATGCAGCGTAATTACAACCTGACAGCTAACGTTTATTTTATCAGCACTGCAGAATACGCAGACAATTCTCTACAAGCAGGCGTAGAATCAAAAATTAAGGCCACAAATTAAAACCAAAATCGAAGCAAGAGTATTTAGAGAATTTGATCAATGCACTGAAGGAATTAAACCCACTCCTCAGTCTTTTCACCTGTTCTTAAGCAAAGCGCCTTAGTTTAAAAAACTGTGATGTTGTGTGGCCAAATGGCCAAGAAGTCCACTGCAAGCAAAAGCAAAAAGAGAAATTAATTCTGTGGACAACCAATCTCCACTGAACATGCCATGTCCAAGTTGGATGTTCAGTGCCAGTTTCCTTCTTGCACCTCACGGACATAACAAATGCACTCAGATACAAACAAGACATAACCTCTAAGGTCACTACTGCCCAATAAAATAGAGGCTACTATAAAGCGATACATGAAATATAGAACTGTGCATCCACTCAGGAAAGACCTATTTCAGTAGTTGCTCACATTTGACATCAAGGGACCTTAGGAAGAAAGTAGCATAAGAGCAAGCATTACAAAGGAACTCTTAAGAGATCAAACCATAGATTTTGTTCAAACAAATGTTCTTGACCTATTGGAAATATACTTATTTGCAGGAAAAATAGAGGTGGTCACAGCCAAATCCAACAAGATCTTCCATCCAGGCTTAATTGTGAGACTCTGCTAGAGTCTTCATTGTGGATTGAAAGCAGCCCTGGGGAGAAGGATTTCGGCACGTGGGTGGATGATAAAGATCAATATGAGCCAACAGTGTGCACTTGCAGCCCAGAAAGCCAACTGTGTCCTGGGCTGCATCAAGAGATGTGTGACCAGCAGGTCAAAGGAGGTAATTCTACCCCTCTACTCTGCCCTTATGAGACCCCACCTGGAAAACTGCATCCAGCTCTGGAACCCCCAACACTAGAAAGACATGGAGCTGTTGGAGCGAGTCCAGAAGAGGGCTACCAAGATGGTCAGAGGGCTGGAACACCTCTCCTATGAGGAGAAGCTGAGAGAGTTAGGCTTGTTCAGCCTAGAAGACTCTGGGAAGACCTTACAGTGGCCTTCCAGCACCTGAAGGGGGCTGCAAGAAGGCTGGGGAGGGACTTTTTACAAGGGCCTGTAGTGACAGGATGAGGGGCAATGGGTGGCAGCTGGTAGAGCGGTTTTTTTAGACTAGACATAAGGAAGAAGTTCTGTACCCTGAGGGTGGTGAGGCACTGGCACAGGTTGCCCAGGGAGGCTGTGGATGCTCCATCCCTGGAAGTGTTCAAGGCTGGGCGGAGCCTTGAGCAACCTGATCTAGTGGGAGGTGTCCCTGCCATGGCAGAAGGGATGGAACTAGATGATCTTTGAGGTCCCTTCCAACCCAAATCATTCTATGATTCTATGACTGATGCCTTAGTGTTACCGAGGCTCAGACAGAAAACCAAAATTTTCAGCTCTACAGTTGGAATTATTACTGTTTCGAAGAAAAATAAGACGATGTGTTTTTTTGCTGGGAAAGCCACTGGTTTAGGTCTCCCGATAAGAACTGCACTTTGCTTGTACAATGCGTCTTAGTTCAGATGTTCCTGTTAAGAAAAAACTCAGCTTGTTTTCAGACAATCTGTAGGGTTACCAAAGAGTTATTTGAAAAATAGATTTTCACTTATAAAGTGGTATGGAAAAAAATACATCAGTGAATGAAAACAGGAAAAGTCTGGAATTCCATTATGACACTTTTACAGTCATTCAAACTACAGCTGCACTGATGACTATTTATGATCAGATTATCTTTCCCTCTCAAAACAGTATATTTCGTAATAATTCCAGAAGACAATATGCAGATACCATATGGTCCCATGAACATCTGCAGCCCAGAGCCATCTCTGTCAGAAGCACAGAATGTCAGTATGAGATTGCCCAGGAGTTTCCATCTGATCTGCTGCCTCAGAGATTGAAAGAGCAATAACAATAAAGGGAGCCGTGAGCGTTGTTTAATGTTTTCCAATGGATCGTGCATATTAGAAACAGTAATTAATGATTTGGTTTATAATGCTTCAGGGAATTACTGTCCAACAAAATAATGTAAGTAATTTAAATTTGCAATAAAGTTTAAGCATGCAGGCATTTCATGGCAGTGTACAGCACTGATTTGCCAGAGGAAAACAACACTGTTATTGCAGCCACATCCAGATAATCCACAGAAAAAGCCGTATCAACCCCTTAAGTGATTTGATTATACTCTCTTACTGTGCAACAGTCCTCAAAGGCATATTCAAACCGAAACACACCTCACTAAGAGACCACAGGAATAAAAACCCAGAACAGAATTACTCTTTTTTACTCGTAAGACAGAACTGCAGTCCTCTCCTCCAAATTTCTTCTCTCAACACTTGCAACTGTCATCATTATTCTCTTTTTAAAAATGCCTGTATCTCTTGACCCATGGAATCATAAGAAATTAAAAATCAGATCCCTGAAATAACCTATATAAGAATAGAGCTGCTTTTGCCCAAACTTCCTGCGGCCATTTCCTATAAGAGTACGAACATTTGAGAGCTGCAAGTAAAAACTTCACATTACTACCTCTCTGTCTCCAGCCCTAAAACTCTTCACCACTGCAAACATTTTTAGGAGGGAAAGATTATGTTGTACATCATGCCTGCCAGTCCTATATCCAGGCTTCATCAAAGTTGGAGAATAAATGAGTTCTGGAGGAAAAAACCTCTAAATGAGACCTCCTCTACTACGACAGAATTAATCTAAGTTTGCTCCAGTTGCTGCATCTGCCGATTAATAACGTGAAGGGAAGTCACAGGTGGGGACCATTCCTTACTCAGACTTGTACTGTGACTCAACATGTTAAATATAACCCTATAGATTCCATTTATACTAATCAGAAACCCGTGGAAATACCAGAGCACAACAGGGTTTTGCTTCTCTGATGGTGGCTTCCCAAGCAAGCATCTTCATCCTGAAAATTCAAGGCTTCTGAGGCACAAGCCCAGGGCACGCTATGGTCTCTAGAGTAAGGTAAACCACTACCTTTAAGTGAAAAGTTGCCCTGTTAAAAGGAGCAGCCTGGCCCAACTGCCTCTGAAATCCCGATCACGAGCACCCCTGGCCCACGGCAAAGGCACCTAAAGCACTGCAGCAATCTCGGTTTCACCCACTCGTTTTTGCTTCTTCATCAAAGCACACCTGAAACACAGCGTGGTCCCTGGGCTTCACAAAGGGAATTCCTTTGTTCAGGTTTGAACTCCAGTAACCCAAGCAAAAGAATTATTAAAAGTAAATGTGGAAATACCTTCCCTCTCCCTTAGTTTCACCCAACAGGCAGGTCCTGGCCCAGTTGTGCCACCGGCAGCAAAGAAGGACAGAGGGATCTGGGAAGGACAGAAGGATCTGCTCTCCAGCACAGTGTGGCGACCTGGCTGAAAGCCCTGGACATGCTGAGCACTGGTTCACAGGAGTCGGCTCTTCTGCCCCTTGAAGTGGCACTCCGGGCAGTGCATTTCCAGGCCCGTCAGCATACGGTATCACAATTATAAAAGTGATCCTCATAAGTAGCTGGTGATTATCAGGCACCCTTTTTCACTGAACCTGCCCTTAGGCTGAGCAATGACAACATTTAAACAAAAACTTTTTCAATATCTCAAGCATTTCACCATCAAAGGGAAGCTGAAAAGTTCAGCTGTAAACATAAAACAATACATTTAAAATACCTATTCAAACATAAAGCATAGGTACTTCACCTCAACATCTCAAACTGACATTTTGTAGTTTAACCTTTCACATTTCTACCTCTCTCATGTTTCTCTTTTTCTCCAGTGCATTTCTTCCAACCTGACCAGGAAATTCCTTTAATATAGCTCTTTGGAAACTGGTAAGCATAATCTGAAATACTTTCAAAGCAAGCTAAATATATTTCAGTCATGTGTAAGAATTTGATTGAAAAGTGTTTATGCAAGCTTAGTCAAATTATTTTTAAATGTCACGTAAATATTAATGACATTTTAGGGAAAACATAAAGAGTTTTAGTGAAAAGTTTAAAATTTCTGAAGAACTGAGCACCTTGAATGGGCCGGTATTTGTCAACACCATCAGAGGTGACAAACTCAGACATGCTTTCTGACATTACACTGATATTTTCAAGGTATCTAGGAATAAAATTAACCTAGTGTCTCTAGAAGCTGAGAAAAAAGCACTGATCAATTAAAACCCCTAAATATTTCTTTCACAGCCTAGTCAACAGTAAAGTTATTCTTCCCAGCATGCCTCACCTGCAGCAAGAGCTTTCACCTGGTTCAGTTTTTTGGGAAGAGTCCTCATCATTCTGCAATGTAAAGTCATTCCAATATTTCATGTGTTACTTCTCCTGTCTCCAGCAATTTCCTCAAAGTCAATTCATCAAGCTGCGCTATTTCAGTAACAGATATCCAGGCAACTGCACTTAAATGCCAAGAGGCACCACATACTTCTCCAGGGTTTATCCTCCCAATGTCCACATGTGCAACATCATTCTCTCCAACAGCTCCGGGCAGGACACGGCCACACTTGCCTGACCCGGCACATCTGTCCGTGAAATAGGTAACGTGATTCCACAAGCAAGTTGTGAAAAGCTAGATAATTGGAAAACACTGTTGACAGAAACAAAACTACTTTTGCACTGTCCTCTGAGGCAACTAGCCTTGAAAGAGAATGTCCATGGAATGCCTTTCATTGCCTGAACTGAAATCAAGCAAACAAGTCGTCACCCCTAACTTCTGGCATATCTGAAAAATGAACATCACTGAGTTTAATGCATAAATTAGAACCCTGGACAGACCGACATTCACTTTGCTTGTGTCCCTTGTTACAATTACAGTGACTTGCATCTTGCTCCAGAACAGCAAAAGCTGAGCTACATTAACACATCTGCAGCCTTCTTCACTCAGCTCTCAGCTTTCCGCTGTGATGGGCCTGACCCAACACATTTTATAGTCCAAGTCCTACTAGGGGAGCAGGATCTATCCCAACTTCAAATAAAGTCAACGGGAGTTTTCTCACTTAGGTTAGAAGGATGAGAATCCTGCTGACATAAACATTATGGGGATTGTTCATCTATTTTACACCACAGAAACTCAGTCAAACATAAGAAGAACATAACTATTATACACAACAGGCACCCATGGACAGGAGGTAAAGAATATTTAAACTATTTTTGCGCAAGGAACTTTAGTCACTAAAAAACCCTGTACTAGCGAAAGGCTAGTACTAGCAGTACTAAAAAAACCCTGTACTAGCAGTAAGGGCAGCCTTATTACGACAATGTGCCAAGAGATGATTAGTGGCCTAGTTCTGGTTTTAAGTGTCCCCTAAAGGAGCTGGGGGGCAGGATTTGCTCCTGCTTCATTCTTCAGAGAGAATCATTCATCACAAGTGACGTACTCCCTGGAGATCCCTGTTCTAGTGCACAGAGAAGGCGTCCATTTGTGTTATCCCATACATTCAGTAACTCCTTCCTGAACGTGGATTAGCAAACGAGAGTGCAGTAGCTTGCCAGGAATGCAACAAAGAGATGGTTAAACTTTGCTGCCTCACGTGACTTTTGCTCTGCCTACAGATCTGATGCTGCAGGAGATGTGTTTCTGGAGACTTCTTGCAAACCACTGCAGAGGATCCTGGTTTTTTTCTTGTGTCAGTGAATAATCGTGAACATCCATCAAAAATTAAATGGTATGGGAGCTAATCAGGCATTACTATCATTCAGATAGTAGCAATTCATGTTTGTTTCATAAAGACCTATGCTTTACAAAGGATGTATATTTTTGTGCTTTATGTCTGAAGCAATATGCACATGAATTATTAATGTACTATAAAATGAGTATATTTTTTGGGGGAAAAATGAACTACCTAAGGCATTTTCATATAAATGACTACAATTTAACTTTCAAAAACATTTCATTTTTCAATACTCTGCTCACTTCAAATTGAAACCTGTACACTGGATTTGGCCAAGCATGCCACTAGAAACCTCACACTTAAAAAAAGGATTAACCCATGAGGATTCAGCATGGATTAAATATAAAAGCAGCAGCCAAGCAACACCAGGCAGATAGCACTCACCTCCCTGAGTTTTTAACAAGATTTTGCATGAGTAGCTCCAGGAAGCTGAAGCCAATTCCCGTAATGCTTGGATGGTCTGTTTAGCACGAGTGCATCACTGCTCGTGCTTGCCACTGCTCTAAGCCGAGCACTAGGAAAACTGTACAAACACCATGTCTGGAGACGCTGCCCACATGTTGTCACTACAAGAAGGCAAGGGTGGCTTAACTGGGCTGACGAGTGCAATTCCTGGTCTTCTGTTGCACTCAGCTCCCTGCACCAAAAAGTTTAATTTGATTTGGAGGGAAGGATTTAAGTAGCTAAAGCATCCTTACTTTGCTGAGAGACTGTCCAGCCCTCCTTAGGTCCATACAGGTTCAGCAAATCCACAAATCTGAGAGGAAATGAATCTAATCTTTCCCCAGAAAAAAGTCCCAAATCATTGATCAACTCTGTTAAAGCCTATATGTAACAGCAAAACTCTTGTAGGTAATTTATCTTCTTCATCTTGCCTTGGGTATCTGATGACAAAGTATCAAGAAAGCAAGCATAACAGAAAAAAAAAAGTCACAATAAATAATTGCAGATTTATCTACAGAGAAGTAACGAAAATAGATTAAACTAACTCATGCAAAATTTGCACACTGAACTTGCAAGTGAATGCTCTAATTTAAAATCAAAGTAAATCAAACGTAAAGTAAAACTATAAACAGCAGGAGCTGGGCTGTCCAGCCTTGGAGGTTCTTCAGAGCAATCATTTCAGGTAGAGGGTACAGATTCTTCTGCTCATTTGCCACAAAAGGCTTCCTCATTCAGCAATCTGTTGCTCCTGAGGATGCCATTCCCAAGATTCAAAGATATGATGCACATCTGGTCACAGTCATGTCAGATGGAAGCACCCTCTTTTAAGTCTTTAAAAACACTCCTCTGGTAGAAGAAACATGCAAAACTACATAGGCAAGAGTTTATTTCAAGGAAGTTCCTGACAACAGAATGAGCGTTCAAGAGGTGGAAAGCACTTCAGCTTCTACAGTGCAGCTGGCTGGGGAAATAAAGAAAAAGAAAAAAAAGAAAACTAATTTGGAAAGACTAGTTCTTAGAAAATTCATTGAATAGTTTAGTGGTTAAAAAAACACACCATATATAATGCACACTTCAAGAGATGATTCAGTAATAACCACAACATGAAAGTTTTATAGACGGCTTTAGATGTCAGAAGAGTTCCTACATTATAAAAATAAGTGTTCAGTGGGATTTTCAGCAGATAAAGTAACACTTCTATCTATAGGGAAAGCTTTGTCTAGTTTTTAACTAGTTCATCTTAAAGCTCTTACTGCACTTTCTGCCCTCTAGCCTCCAGTAGAGATCTATTATGTACATACAAATGATTTTAATTTCAACCCCAAACTATTAATGTTTTAAAAACGAAAAGCCTGTATCTATATAAGATTCAAAACCCTTAGAGCTTTTGTTACCCAAGAACATACACACAAACTCAAATCATGAGCTCAGAAGATTAAACAAAGTCCAAAAAAAAGTGATTATTTGATTAAAAATACGCAAATTGATCAATCTTCACTCTGCTGATTTTTACATATCAAATCAAAGGACCATAAAATGTGAGCTGCTTCTGACTGAATGTTCACAGAAAACCACAGAACTTGACACGGATGTGAGCTGTGATTAGCTCCTTATCAGAAAAAGAAATCCCTAACACAGTCAGGAATATGTAGTACGCACCCTGTTTATGCAGAAAATGAAGTATTACCAAGACAAATGAACTACTTTCAAACAGAAAATGTATTTTCTTCAGCCTCTTTAAGTTCTCTTTTCTCCATACATACAAAGAATCCTTTTCTTTCGCTATTTCACCTTCACAGCCATCAGGACAGGGATCTTTTTACAGGTATGCACAATGGTCAGTACGACTGGACCTGATTCGATCAAGATTATACTCAGAAATGCGATACAAGTTATAAGAAATATATCCATTCTTATAAGAAAAAAAAAAGTTAGAGGACAATTCACTGCTGAAATTCATCTGCTCAGGAAAGAAGAAAAGAGAAAAAAATGCGTTTCATGACTTTCCCCCCTGGGGCACCTGGGGACACAGGAGGAGTCCTACGGCATTTCCCCACAAAAGACAGCAGTGGTCTAATTTACTGCTGCACAGCTCAGCAGAGCACAGAAGCCAAAGCTGTCTGTTCTCCCAGCAAAGGGCTGGTGATCATTCATCTAATCCTCAAAAGGTGACAAATCTGTAGATTTCCACTTGAAAAGGAAACAAACTGTTCTGAGGGGGCAACTGCTAAGCGATAGGTATGGGAATACTTTGATTTCTGTAGGTGAAAAAAAGAGAAATCAAGCATCGTGAGAGTGAAATAACCTTGTGGCTCATCAGTAAGCCAAGAAGGTTGTGATACTTCTGACTAAGGCGCACGGAAGGAACACCTTGTGCTGAGGAGAGGCAAGTTCAGCCAAAAGGGCTATGCTGAAAGCAACCAAAACTCCCAGAGCCACAAAGGAGCTGAAAGTCCATTTGCCTCCTGCTTTGTGTGTCAAGTTAAATGGGCCTTGTTGCATGCTTCTATACTTTTAAAATCTGCTGTCTTAACAACAAAGCTTTCTCTTCTCAGCTGTCAGACATTAACTTCTCAAGGGAACTTGGCTTTTGACTGCAAATTGGCTCTTCAGTTCCGCTAAGGAGCCTTGGGGATCTACGCTGTTTCCTTTTAGCAATGCAAAAAACAGCTCTTGCTGTTCACAGCAAGGATTTGGAGAGGGCTGCAAGATCGGTCAGCGATGCACTTAATCAAAGTAGGTAACCCTTACCATGGGAGGATAACATCAGGTGCACAAACAAAGGCAGCAGCTAACACTGAACCAAGGCTGCTGCTGGGACGAGCAACCTGTGTGTGCACAGAGGGAGTGGAGGGCACTCAGCCAGCTCCTGCAGGGAGAAGCGGGGCTGGTGCAATGCATGGATTACCAATTTGAAGTTTCCCTTTGGGTTACATTAACAACGTGCATGGCATGCTTGGTCACCCTCAGTGAGCTGACTTTAATTTAATGAATTTATTCCTCATTTTAATTAAACGCAGCGGCCTCTGATCAATAAAGGAAGTGTTGTCTTAATCACTGGTCACTAATTCATAAAGACGCCAGTATTCTACCGACAATACTGATGGGCTGGTTTGTCTGATTGCTTTTAATGCATGCTAAAAAATGGAAATCGAGCAAAGCTCTTTCTCCATACCCTGAAATAAGCCGTTAGATGACTTCCATTCATATCACCGTGTCATTGTACTTCCAGATCTACTTGAAGATTGTGTAAAGAAGCTTCCACTCAAAGAACAGCTCCCATAGAGACACAGGATAAAAAGGGTGATACGACACGCAGAACTACATCTTAGAGTTTTGTCCAGCAATTTCTGGGCTTGATCCAGAACACAAAGTTTGCTAGGATTTAGAGACTGCAATTGTCATTCTAGGAGAGGGTAAATGCAGTTACAAATTCCTACTATGAAATCAAGAAGCACTGGAGTCACAGACATAAAGCTCTGAATTGATACAGTTCCATTTTGCCAGCTCACACAAAAGAAGAGAAGTTATCTAATGAGTAGATTTAAGCCAACTTTATATCCAGCCCAGCACAATATGATTTAATGCAAACTTTGTCAGAAGAAACACTATCACCTGCTTTTGAATAATCCCACAGATATGTGATAATATACCCATACCTAACCTAGGCAAAGTCAGTACTGCTGAACGAACTGCTACCGCACAAATATAGTAATAACAGCAGAATCATAGTTTCGGAAAAGCAAAATAAGGCGCTAATTACTAACTCTGCCAGGTGAAAACTACTAAGTAAAACACATGGAAGACCCAGGACAGGATGAAACTATACAGCAGTATCTAAGCCAGCTTCTAACTGGCTCCTTCTAGCTCCTTTAACACTAGTGAGGCTGGTGGAGCACAGAGTTCAGTTCTGCCCATAGAGCCCAAACAAAATGTAAATACTAGCAAGGATGGCACACATTGAATCTTACATTCATGGTGATTGGACTTAATGTGCATTGCTCTCATAGATCAGTTAAGTATGTTTTCTCCCAGATATCCTCCCTTGGGGGCTCTTCGTCTTGTGTGTCGTTCAGAAAAAGTTTTCAGGATGCATTTGAGAAATACTGATTAAAAGAGTATCTGAAGCCAACTGGAAACTGGCCAAGAAGGCCAATGGCGTCCTGGGGTGTATTAGAAGGGGAGCAACTAGTAGGTTGAGAAGTCCTCCTGCCTCTCTGCTCTGCCCTGGTGAAATACTGTGGCCAGTTCTGGGCCCCTCAGCTAAAGAGGGACAGGGAACTGCTGGAGAGAGTCCAGCGCAGCCACAGAGATGGTGGAGTGGAACATCTCCCTTCGGAGGAAAGGCTGAAGGAGCTGGGTCTCTTTAGCTGGGAGAAGAGGAGACTGAGGGGTGACCTTATAAATGTTTATAAATATGTCAAGGGGGAGTGTCTGGAGGACGGAGCCAGGCTCTTCTCAGTGATGTCCAGTGACAGGACAAGGGGCAATGGGTACAAGCTGGAGTGCAGGAGGTTCCACAAAAACATTAGAAAAAACTTTTCCACTGTAAGGGTGCCAGAGCCCTGGTACAGGCTGCCCAGGGAGGTTGTGGAGTCTCCGTCTCTGGAGACATTCAAACCCCGCCTGGATACGTTCCTGTATGACCTACTGTAGGTGACCCTGTTCTGGCAGATGGGCTGGACTAGATGGTCTTTTGAGGTCCCTTCCAACCCCTGACATTCTGTGATTCTGTGAAACCAAGTCAAAAGTTTTCAGCGATCACTAGATTTAGCTATTCCTTGCAACAATAATATTTCCTATCCCTTTTTCCTCATTTGTTATAAATTTCAATTCATGACTGTATACAGTAAATGGAAAGATTTGGAATTAAAAAGACGAACTAAAATACTGTATTTTAAATACGCAATATCGAGTTCATAGCTTTTTCTCCTCTGGCATCTTGTCAGCATAAAATAAAAAAGACTCAGGAAATCTAAATGAGAAAAACCTCACTCACATACTTTATCAGTGAAGAATTTCCATGGCAATACTGCTTTGAAGCTAAATGGTTTTATTTATAGACGAAGCAGTTTTTATAGTTCATTTGCATTTTCTCCAGATTACCATAACCATACATGATCAGTCGTTAAGTTCTACAGATATTATCTGTGCAGTGCCAGCAATTTACTTAAATATTTAAAACATGAAATGATAAATAAATTAAGTGCTCATGCTATTTGCCATATTCACAATAGACTGTAAAGAAATGCAGTCATCTCCACAGCAGAGTAAAGTGGTGTGTGACAGTACACAATGAGCTAATATGGTCACTTTGTAGAAATGTATAACAGAAATGTTGAGAGCAGTATGAATGGGGAGTGAATGGGAAGGGATGGGTGTGGAAGCACCAGAAGGAACAGCAGAAGGAATATAAGGGTGGCAGGTGCTGACAGAAGGTCATGATCGAAATCTACACTCAATTTCTCATGGACTCCCAGATAAGAAAAATAAAGAATACTGAAATAGAAAATAAGCACATTTAGAGATGGTGGTAGAAAGACACAGAATAAGGGAATCATAGAATCATAGAATGGGCATGGGCTAGAAGGGACCTTAGAGATCATCTAGTCCAACCTCCCTGTCATGGGCAGGGATGCCACCTCTCGACTAGACCAGGAAACACATGGGGACCGAGCGGGAATCGAACCCGCGACCTCGGTGTTGTCATTGTTTTCAGCACCACGCTCAAACAACTGAGAGCCGAGACAAGCCCCAGATAAGAAAAGCAAGTAAGTCCTCATGCTGGAGAGAAGCAAGACACAGTAGACAAAAAGATCACAACTACTGTGAGCATCTAGAGGGCACAAACCAGTCGCATTCCAAACCAGCACATAGTCAGCCAAGCTCGGAAGGATGCAGGATACCTAACAAGGACTTGATAGCCAGCACATCTTGTCCTTTCTTTGTCTCCAGGAATCTTGGCCAGGCCACAGGGGAAACAGGCCTTGGTGCCTGGATGCTGGCCGGCCCACGTGCTCACATGCCTCTGGGTACTTATGAGACTGTGAGTGAACCAGCATTTATTTTAAAAAAAATCACCTTCTTCCATTGATAATTATCACATTATTGTGGTAATTAATTACTTCACCTTCCACTGGAGAACGATAAAAATTAGTTCTAGCTTTTGCCTTTAATCTCGACACAGGGGAAGGCAGGAAAGAAGAAACAACAGTACACAAGTACCCTTTTTCTCCCATTGAAAACAAAAGCAATCAAGATGTGGCAGCAATCTAGCCAGAAATGTGCTTTCAGTGTTTATCTCCTGGCAGAATAGAAATGTAGCGCTTTATTTGCAGAAACTTGTAATTTACCTCAGATATTTTGTTGCCTGAAGCTTTGCATACAAATATTCACAAATATTTAACCTCTCATCAAGATATCTCTGTCACTGAAGCTCACAAATTGGCTATTCCTTTCAGGAACACTACACCCAAAAAGTTGGAGAAGGCTTAAGAGGAAAAGGTCTCAGTTTCCACCACAGACTGGGCCACCCAGGAAGGGTGCAGCAAACTCCAGCCTTTGTTTCAGAAAAGCCACGACTTCAAACCACACCAGTCAGAATGGAAAGGCAACTATCATCAGGAATACACCCTCCAAACAGGACTCACCAGTAGGGAAACAGCTACCCCCATCCGAGGTACAAATGCTACAGCGAGCATCAAGCGAAGTGGGACGCCTCAGCGAGCTGCCCAGTCGCACTCAGAGACACTCAGTGCAGATCCCGCTGTTGGTTCAGCAAGCACCGCGGTGGCCTGTTCTAAATGATCAGGCAGTCATGCTTCATTAACATTAATTTCTCGTTGCTTGCTGCAGTCTCCAAGATGGCAAACGCTGGAATCAGCCAAGTGCAAAATTTAGCATTTTGTCCCAGCCAGCCAGCAGCATAGCTGGCTGAAAGCTCTTCGAACAAGGCAGAAAACTAAGAAAAATTCTTGGGCAACCTCTCATATGCTACCAGTAAAGGTTATGACTGGTTAAGTGCTTTGTCTTTTACAGAAAATGTAAGACACTTCAAGCTTTCGCTTATACAGTTTAAAACTGCGTCTATCTTGTGTTTGCCACAAAGAAGAGGCAACAAGAGAGTAAGAATAGCAGTAATATCCTGGGTATTGCAACAACAGAGCAACTAAATGGTGAGGCAGTTAGCACGTCCCTCCCAACTAAATCAGAATATACAGCTCCCTTTTCCTCTTCCCTCCACTACACAGCTTTCCTTTCAGTCTGTGGTGTTTTACCCTTGATTTGTTGGCAGAGGAAAAGTTGCTACTGTTGACTCAGTGAGATCAATGACTCTCCCATTGGTATTAGACATGTCAGAAGAGGAAGCTCACTGTGAGTCCTGATGGACAAGACAAACACAACTACGTTTCTTAAAGCCAGCATAAGGGACTAGTCAGAGTATTGACAGCCACTCTGTTTACTGTATTTAAAGACATGTCCAAGAAGCAAAAAGCTGCTTTCAGTTTTACTGAAGAGCCACTGGCTCCTATATCTAAAGTGAAAACCATCAGCAACAGAATTCTAACAATAATTTAATGCACACCACAGGGCCATCCAAAAATCTCATGAAAACAACACATACTCTTTAGCTCCAGTAACCATATTACTGGAAATAGATTTTGCACAATCCTCCTTCAAACAGCCATTTAAACCCCAGGCTTAAAGGAGATTACACTGTTTGCTGATTTAAGCTGAAAGGGAAGCTTGTTCCAGTCATCTGGGGGCTCCAGAGGCAAAAGCTCATCTGCCAAATTCCCTCTTTATCCTAGTACAATGTACTGCATCTAAATTGTGATGATAATCTTGAAGCAAAATGACTTTCCTTTCAAAGATAATGTTTAAGTCAGTTTCTGAGGCTTTTCAGGCTTTTCTAGGGATTGTTTCAACTTTGGTCTAACAGTGACATGATGTTGCCTGATCTGCTTGATCTATGAAAGGCGATTTACTTGGGTATCAGCAGAGATAGCCCTCCTGGAAGCTATCTTGTACCCAAAAACAGAGAGGCCAGTCAGCTTCTTACAGGTACGAACTGCAGACAAGGGGTAAAACTGAAAGCACAGCCTAATGAGATAATGTGGTGGGACACAAGCTCAGCCTTTATCTCCGGTTCTGCTGCCCACTCCTTGCATTTCCCTGGTCACAGCTACCCTCCCACTTCCAGAGAAGTGGCTGGGCCCAGGCACGGCTGCTCCCTGTGGTGGATTTTGGTACTTATGCAGCCTTTGTGGTCCAGTTGCTGCTGTCCTCTCCAGAAAAGCTGAGAAAACAGCCATGTCCCTGTGTCCTGATGCAGCAGTGGCCAAGTCAGCTGGAGCTCCCCTGGTAAAACCTCTACAAGCACTGGCCCAATGGCTTTTTGCTGCATCACAACCCCTCTATTAATTAGGGAGACAAAATCTTTTTGCTTCCAGACAAATTAAGGCAGCTGAGAATAGCAGAGACCACAGAGGTTCTCCTAACAGTGTGCCAGGGAAGAAATTAGACAAATCCCATAGGAATCTCCAGGGCTGATGGACACCAAGAGCTGTTCAGACAGACTGAAGCAGGAACTACAGCCTATATTGTTCCTCACACCACTTGTTTGCAGTTCCCTCTGTTATGTTTTGCTAATTTTTACCTTAAAAATCAAAAAGCTAAGGAGAGATTGTATAGTCAATCTTCAATTCATTTCTCTAAATATTTCAGACACCATATACTTCTCAGACACTGCCATACCAACTGGGGTCTCCAGTGACACACATAATTTTTCTTCCTGTTATTGCAGTTGGGATACTTTCCTTTCCAGATTCTAACCTTTATCTTCCACCACTTTAACACCTGATGAAAAGGCAACAAGAATGTATAATACACTACATAAGAATTTAAAAGGCAATGCAGTGGAAAACTGTTAATGGTTAAATGCATCATTATGCCCAGCAATATTACACAATTAACAAATTTAATCATTTAACACTCTAACACTTCAAACTTCCATTAAATGTGCAATTTCACATATGAAATAATTATTCATTTATCAATAGGAGATGATTCTACTTCAGTACAGAAGTAAAAAATACAATTAGAAGCAGTAGGGCAGAACGAATTTCTGGTAGTAAGATGGGATGGAGCTGTGTGTGCAACTCTTCCATAAGGCTTCTCAGTCAAACTCATAATTCTCCTAGGACAATGCCTCTAAATATCTTGGGTCATTAGCAAAATTACATAGCTAATGAAGGGCAAATTAATGGAGCTCTGGAACATTTTATAAGCCTGTGAGAACAGCTACTTGTTATACATCACCAAGAAATAATTGCAGCACAGTCAATCTCATGAACTCATTAAGTTTTAACAATACAGACTGGGCAAGCTATTCCCCAAGGAGAATCAACTCTGACTGTGTGGCTGGTATGTCCCCAGGCTCAGTAGATGATTGGAAAGGGGGAGGTTCGAAAGATGAGATTCCTGGTTTGCAATACAGGCCAGCTTTGGGCTAACAGTCCCCACTGCTCAGGGCAGAGAACCTGAAAACCTCCAGATGTCTGTCTTAGGGGGCAAACCACATGTGGAGCCTGTCCGATGACTCCACACAAACACTGAATGAGATCTAAAGAAATCATTCATTTTCCTACAGAGAATGTTCAGGAGGAATCAAGAAGGTATGACGTACATAGAGGAGAAATTACTGGATAGATTTAGGAGGCTCTGACATATTCCTCACTAGGCCAACATTAGCAAGGCTCATGACAGGAAAGATCTGCGACACAGAGGCCATTCTGCAGTTGACTCAAATACGGTGCACATGCCATTTAAACACGCGCTGAAGAGCAGGTAGTCCTGAGATTTAGTCACAGAATCACAGAATCATCCAGGTTGGAAAAGACCCTTGGGATCATCGAGTCCAACCATTAACCCTACTCGCAAGTTCACCCCTAGACCATATCACGCAACACCACATCCAAGTGATGCTTAAACACATCCAGGGATGGCGACTCAACTACCTCCCTGGACAGCCTGTTCCAATATCCCACAACTCCTTCCATGAAGAACTTCTTCCTAGTGTCTAGTCTAAACCTACCTTGTTTAAGCTTGAAGCCATTCCCTCTAGTTCTGTCACTAATTACCCGAGAAAAGAGACCAGCACCAACCTCTTCACAATGTCCTTTCAAGTAGTTGTAGAGAGTGACGAGGTCTCCCCTCAGCCTCCTCTTCCTCAAACTAAACAGACCTAACTCCTTCAAACGGTCCTCATACGATCTATATAGTCAATCAGAACAAGTGCTGCATGGACAAGTAATAAGGAAGTTTGGTGGAAAGAGTAGCACATCTTAAAGTACATCAGGATGAGGTTTTGCAATACCAAAGGAGCAGACAGTTGCTGCTCTAATTGGTCCCAAAATGAGCGTTTCCAATATCACCTAGAGAGCAACCTACAAGTAGCTCAGAGGGAAAAGAAACTGAAGATGGAACTTGCATGTAAATTTTTTAACAAATTATGTACTTTTGCTGGACATTCATTCCCCCTCCATCCCCGGCCTGTTCCACTATAGCTAACCCTAGAGAGGGCTCAGTTTTGTGCACAGTTCTTGGCTGGGGTGGTGGTACCCAACACCAAAGTCAGTGTTTTTATGATTTTTTAAACTCACTCCTAAAAAAGCAAATCTTCATCTGACGTACTTCACTGAGAGCACATTGTAGAGTTGTAAAAGCAGAGTTCAAAACCCTGTTGCGTTGTTTTGAATCCAAAATGAAAGCCAAAGTCTTGAAAGATGAGCCAGAAAACCTGATCCACTAAGACACATCCAAACTGTGTTTGGATTAGCGCTGTACTGCAGAATAAATGTAACTGCCAAACTTAGACATTCAACAATATTTGGTTTTTCTAATTACCCTAATATTCAAGCTCCATTGTACCCACTCCCAAAAGCACCTTATCAAGGCAGCTACACAAATATAAAGCAAAATATCTTCTAAGTAATTTTAGATTATTTTCTCCAAGTGTCTTCACAAGTGGTCCCCACAAATCCATTTCTTCCAAGCATCCTCTGTGAAACCTAGTGGTTTTCAGAAACACATCCTCAAAAATCGTAAGTAGTAGAGAATTAATTTCTTTCCATTACAAAAACACCCCAAAATCACTAGCCACTGCTAGTGAAACACAGTCTGGCAAACAAATATCACTTTTACTCTTTTATTCCTGGAAGAAGTACAGACTGTCAGTACAAACCATTTAAGTGATTACTAAAGCCGATCCAAATGTTGCCTAACTTGGAGATGCAGTAATATTTCTAAGGGGAAAAAAATAAAAAACCCCAATAATTTATGTAATTCAATCTAGCAGGAGTTTGGAACAAACTGCTGGCTTGCTCAGCCTCCTCCGGTCCCCAAGCTGATACATAAGGATACTGGAAAAAGTACCCTTCACATTCACTGCCTTGTGACACTCCAGTGAAACTGCAGTGGAGTGGCAGATGGTCAGCAATGCTGAAAAAAAAATCAAGCGAAATGTCAAAAATCTTTTTTCCATGAAAAACAAGAGCTTTTCACAGGACAAGTATGCAACATAATATGTATATTAAACACAGCACTGTCCAACTAAGACTAGAGCTAAAGGTCTCAGAAGCTCCTGTTGGAATCCTCTGAAGAAAATGTAAGGAATTACAACCAGAACACAAGGAATCATTTGCTTTCTCCATGGAAATCTACTGATTCACGTACATCTATTAAAATCCCAGGTATGTGGCTTAATAGCCCTCTTCAAATTAACAACACAATCATGAATATATTCTGTAATTCACATCAATGGCTGATCTCCAGAACTCCCAGCTTCAACAGCTCCCTGTGGCAATAACTCTCAGTGTCTAATTCAGTACTATGTTGTCTTTACTAATTTCATTAAAGCTCCTTATTGAGCTCGTACCAAACCTGCCACCTCCTGCTCTCAGCACTCCTTCTGAATCTCGCACAGATTTTAAACATTAGACATTACATAATTTCATCTTAACCACCTAATGAACTGTAAAGGACTCCTGTATAAAACAGTCCTTTGCGACTATGGAAAGACTCCATAGGACCATAAAACAGGAACCATGGAAAATAATGATTCATTTTTTCAGCTTCCAGGAACATTGCTGGTTTCACTGCAGTCCACAGAGGAGTCATACACGCTGCTTTGCGAAATTCCTGACTGCCTCTGCAGTCAAATATATCACACGGGGCAAAGGTGAACTCTAGCAACATCCCTGGATGTCTTTGCTTGATGCACTGCCAGTTCCCATTGCAGCCTGATGTGGTTCTTACCAGCCCATTTTTTCACATTGCACTGTACTTTATTAGTTGCTGTTGAGCATAACGCTTTTCACATACCATGTCAAAGAGGTACAGAGAAGGAATGAAGGATTTTCTTGCTGGGCCAGTATCAGTATATCTCAATTCAGTTCAGACTCATAACATTTACAACAGAATTGAGCAGTGCAAGATCTACTACTCATCTGGTGTAGTAAGAAGGTCAATGTCTGGTGAGTAGGTTTTACACTCTCTCTATAAAGCATATATCAGATTTGGAACTTCCTAGTCCATTTCTCTTGCTCCCTTTGTGTGCTGGCTGTTTGTGTTCCTGCTCATGCGTTACAGAAACACAACAGATATGTAGACACGTGTTAGCCACATGTTAAGTGCATGAGCTATTTCCAAGGTTTGCAAAGCTATCTGCGTACAGCACACTCACCTTAAAGGATGACTCCATGAATAGAGGTGTTACACGGAGCTGAGTTTAGGCTCAATCCTCACGTGCTGGAGAGCTGTTTCAATTCATGGAGCAACAAGAGCTTAAGTGACCACTCAAGTTATTTTCCTGGACCAGGTACTTACAGAAAGGGTATTCTTCTTTGTCTGTTCCCTTTTATGCTGTATTATAATAATCTTCCCAATGCAAGGACTGTCTCTCATTCGGTGTTCTCTGATAGAGGTAATTCATATGGCGAGTATCAACCCTGAAGAATGAAGTTCAGTGCCTGGTCTCTGTGTATAAAGGACAGAGAACAGCAGGCTGCTCCAGGGGGTAATTTGATTTTGGCCAGACAATGGTTACTTTATCTCTGTCTCCACACATCACATTTCTTCAAATGAAGAGTCAAATTTTCAGTGAGACTTAATTATAAATTGAAATTTGCTTTTAATACAGACAGTGAAAGATTAAGTTAAATTAGCTGTTTTGTTGAACACTTACGCTAGCAAAATCATTTTTTAAAAGAAATATATTAAGAGAAGATCACAATCAAAGCTGAATTAATTTCAAAGATGAATACCACTTTTCATGCATCAAGTATTAATCTATTAGTAGTTCCTGTGAAATCAATTGGGTTCCTTGTAAGGTATAGCG
>NW_009720011.1:0-47875 GCF_000703405.1 Apaloderma vittatum | reverse complement strand
TAGGGAAAGCATAGCCGGGGCCTTTTAAACCGAGTACATATTCGGAAAGAATACTTTATACTGCCACTTGGTTATAGTAAACTATTTACACAATTAGTAAAGATACAATGTGAGATATTTTTCCCCAGCTGCAGGATACTGAGGAACCAAATGTAAATATAAGAACCAATCTCATCAGTAAAAAACCAGATCTACCACCAATTGTGCAAAATGTTTGGTATACACAGTGACTCCCCAGCAGTATCTCCTTTCCCAGATTGCAGCAGCTACCACAAACACAATTAGCAGACTCCCATTTCACTGCACAAATGCCATACTAAAAAAACCAAAATCTAACAAAGCCCACTGGACCGCAGTTGTTAAAAACAACTCCTGAATACCCCAAGATCATGTTGGCTTAAAGTGCTCTGAGTTTCCAGCTTCCAGTACAGCTTCTCCAACCACTGTGTTCCTCCACCCTCCTGTTCCTTAAACAGTGAATGGTTTCTCTCTTCTGCCTGTTATTCTCAGTCCCTGAGGCCAGCATCGCTAAAAAGATGACATAACAGGTTGTCATTCAGATCAGCTAAGAACAGGGCTGAGAAGTTCAGACCATCTTTCTGGTGTATTCTCCTGGCAGAATGAACTCCAGTAGCACAGAAATGCCAAAGACACATAAATCACAGCATTTCTAAATCTCTGCACTTCCCCTGTAAAACTACCATCACACAAGCAGATGCAGCTGCCCCCCAGAACTAGGCCTACGAGATCATTACAAAAGCTCTGGTCCAACAAGTTGAAACATTTCCCTCATATATTTTTCAATATAACGTGATCTTCAGAACCCTTTTAAAAATCCACCCAGCCCTCACAGCAGCCTTCTGTAAGTAATGGTTGGAAGAACACCAAACTTAACTGCCACACATAGATAAAAGATAAAAAATAATAATGGGCTCAAGTGACTCAGATCACTGAGTTTTATTTTAAGACTGGAAGTAAAAACTCAGAGATCCTGATTATGTGCAGTGTCAAACTTCTGTATCAGAAGCTATTCTGACCTGAGAATAGTAGTCGTATGAAGCTGTATTTTTACAGACCTAGGCTTCCCCCTCTCTGGGCTAACCATCTCCTCATGGGACGTATATCTTTCAGATAGGATAACCAAGCTTTCAGAGGGAAAAACAAAACACCCAAACACAACCACATCCACTTTTAAGACCTGAAATCATGTAACCAAGTCTAAATCCAGACCCGTAAGGGAAGCTCTAGTTCCAGGGACTGTTTCTCTGGTTTGAGAGGAAGGTGGACTGAGTGCGTATTTGCTTATGCACATCTGCACAGCACACTCATTCCACGGACCATGACCTGCACATGCTCAAAAACCAGCAAAGCAACTGGGCTTTTGAACAAAACGATGCTAGGAAAACAGAGAAAAGAAGCTTGTCTTTGAGGGAGTGAGCTATAAGAGACTGTTTTTTCCAGTCCTGCCACACAGAATTCCCATCTGACATTGCCTAAGTTTCCTGTACTATGTGACATCTATTTTAAAAATGTGTATCTTGGGTCTATAACAAATCATCAAGGTTCCAATGCAGTAAATGACCTAAAATGTGTCTGTGCGCATCACTTCCTCCCTGTGCCCCATATAACAAAGTAACCTCGAGCTTAGATTGCTGATTATCATACAGTTATCCCCCATTGGCAGTGCTCTGACTTGAAATAAGACGACAAAATGTGTTCTTATGATGTACAGGGTGTTCTGAACGGTCAGCAGAATGCTATGCTGATACAACGGTTTTCTAGAACAGCACGAGGCATTTAAATGCTGGTTCAGGAAATCTGAGTGTGAGTATGATTTTAGAAACCAACTCTAAAAACAGTGCTTCCTTACCCAAGCCGTCTGTCACGAATTCCAGAGCTATTTTTTTGACAAGAATAAACCGAGAGGCCTGTCTTCTGCTCCTGTCAATTCTGCGCAAAGCTTTGGGAGAGAGTCAGATGTCACCTTCTGCCAAACAGTTTGCAAATGTGTAGTTCTGTCAGAGCAGATATTAAAGGGAATCACCCAGGATATCACAACTACTTAGTAACCCATCTGGGAGAAAATGTAACTCACTGAGATGTGGCAGTAGCTTTCTGCAGAGTAGCTTCACCGTCACCATGAAATAGGTGTGGTGCTTCCACTAGTTAGCCTGACTCCTCGGTGACAACACACTACTGTATTGTAGCAGCCCCAGTCACATGTTGACCTGTTCCCTAACTTGGGCAGCCTCTGCACCCCGAGAGGTGCTCTGCTGTGCACCGCAGCGCTCAGACTTGGCCTCAGCAGCTTGCTTTTCGTTTTTGGCAAACAGGCTGCTCACCTGCTCCTTGTCCTGCGCAGGACCTTCGTGAGCGAACACTTCGAAGGCGTTTTTTCCTTCCACGGTAGTTTCTTCACAGCTTGTGCTACACCTGAGGCAGATTTGGGACATTAAGCTGCCTCTTCTGTTTCAACAGGGAGACAGGGTAATTTAACAGAGGCTGGACTGTAGCCCAAGGCACTTAGTCATTTATATAGGATGGGCTCCTCCTATATAAACAGGAGCTTTTACACTGGCTCTGGCTACAGAAGTATGAATCTAGGGTTGGTCCCAAGTTACTGAACTGTAACTTCATCATTTGTGCCCCATCTAAACCGTCCAGACACACGATAGGGACAAAAACACACATTCAACATGGGTGACTTCAGATAAATATCATCCGACTTCCCCAGGAAAGGCAAACAGAGGAAACAAACTGCAAAAAAAGACCAGAGCAGGGCCTGTCTCCCAGTTCTGACAAGGGACCACAATCCATCTTGAGAGAGAGAGAGAGATGAGGTGCTGCCATCTCTCTGTGCCAGTTGTGAAAGTGCATCTAATCATTCCTGTGGTAGTTTGTTTATTTATTATCTCCTACCAGCAGTCTTCAGCCCCATGTAGCTGTGATGGTACCGGCAAAACCACAAAGCTTTACAGGAACGACAGGAGCAACAAGAGCCCCTTGAGAAGCCTCTGTTGCGGTACTGTGCAAGTCAATCCTGTTAGAAAGGTTACCAAAAACTGAGAATGACATTTACCCCAGGCACATTATTACGTGCAGCAGACAGGATTCAGCCAAAAATCTTGTGTAAAGTAGGTAAATGTACTGGCTTTGTTCCAGAACAAGCCTCAGGAATTGGTAAACTCCAGCTCACCTAAATGAGAAGTAGTAACCTGTTTATCTGGGCTGAAACTGCTTGTTCAACCCTGCCAGCTGCAGCCACTCAGGGATCATTGACTGTGTGGGGACAGGCTGAGCAAGCGCTAATGAATGGAAGAAAAAATGGTCTGGGAAATTTCCCACATGCAAGTGTCCCACTAGAGTCTGGAGCAGCTTTGCTCTTCAGCAGCCCAGTACCTGTGCCAAGCAGCCTGCCTCCTGCTAGAGGACTCCAAATACTCACCTGAGGGATGGTTACACCTACTTTCTCAGTTGCAGCAGTTTGTCTCAAAGCCCAGCACTTGTGCAGTACCAACTTAGCTTTCGTGTTACAGCCTTCTAATCTATTTTGCTATCCCCTAGCTGAGAGAACAACTCCAAGAATTGCTGCAGATCGCTGCATTGTCTTTACTTGCCCCTGTACAGGTATAAAAAGCAAATTGTGCCGCTCAAAAACTTCTTCCATGTCTTGTATTAGAACACAATAGAAATATTAATGTATCCTGATCATCAATTAACAAACAAGAGAAATTCTTTCAAAGTAACCAGAACTGCATCGTCATATCAGGAGCAATTTTTGAATGTATTTTTGAATGCAGGGATGATACCGAGAAAAGGAACTAAACTTTAAACAAGGCAAGAGGTTTCAAATGTGTAGCTTTTCTGACAAATGCCAGATGCGTTCCAAGGACAGGTAAGCATGACTGTCTCACCGCTTAGAAAGTCAGCACCCAAAAGTGAAAAAGGTCTCCCAGACTATGTCTATCTCAGCAGACTTGCTCACTATCTCCATTTTCTAAGTCAGCTGAACATGAACCAGGCCTGAAGATTAAGGTCTACAGACACAGTTAATGAATGCAGAGTCTTAACTAGTAAGTGTTAGATCTATCTGCCTGGACTTAGCATCGTGCTCATGTGGCTGTTCCACTTCTGGGCTCCAAGTAAAGCAAACCCACATGTCCCTGAAGAACACAGTGACAACAGCAAGCTGTCTTTTACTTCAGTGCACCATTATCACCCAGAAGAGCACAGGTATATTCACTCCCAAGCCTGAAGTTACTCAAGATGATTCATTTCTTGCAAGCAACCATAGTTTTGTTATTTCTAACAGATTTTGCTGTAACTGCAGCATTCTCCTACAAATGAAATCGAAGATGTAAAAACACTTTGGTCTGCCTGGGAGACCTCACCTAGCTCTCAAGGTCACTTGCTTCTGAATCATCCAGTGTCTTCGAAGAGTCAACTTACACATCAGGGTAATCCCGTACTTGCATGTCTGAATGTTTTGTTCATAACTATGAAATTCAGACAGTGAATGTGAAAGGCAGTTTATTGTCTAAACAGACAGTGACATGCTTATTTAACGTCTATTTAGTGCATGACTTCATATGTATTGCCATGGTTTTAGTTTACTGGTTGCCAATTTGTAGCAATTGTCATAACAGAAAAAAACACAACAGGAAAGAATTAAAAGCTACAAGAACTGTCTCAGGAAAGGGAATCTCACTGGACAGGGTCATTATCAGAAACAACTTAAATGGTTTCAAGTGGGCTTTTATCCTTTTAACTTCTCACATCTTCCTGCATCCCGTTGTTAATTCAGTAACCCACACTGTAAGGCTGCTGTTTACAATTACACACAATTTATTTTGCTAGTAAATGAAGTGTCTGAAATAAGCTAAATTAGATTCAATAGAATAGTTGTTATATTATCATTAAATTTCAGCATATGCTATAGCAGAAAATTTGCTTGATATTTCGACTATTATCCCTCGTATAATTTGCAAAAGAAATGGAGGTGTGACTTGATTAAACATATTCAAATAGCTAAGATGTTTCTGCACTTAATTTCATTAAAGAAAATAGCTGTTAGATATTAATTGGCACAGCTACTACATGCCACTGTTTGACTCAACAATCATCTTTTATCAAAGGCATTTGCTTTCGGCAGCAAAACACAGATCCAATGGAACAACTTAAACTACAATCGTAGTAGCATAGGTGAACTACAATAGAGTCCTTGCAGCCATAAGTTTGCAACAACCAGCATGAATATAAAAGTCTGTCAAAGAAAACTATCACACAACGCTTCCTACAGAATGGGGAGTGCTAAAGGTGTATTGAGGAGAGCACAAGGTGGGAACCACCCTGAAAGAACTCTCATTAAATGGCTCATTAAAGGTTTGCCCCTCTGGGACATATTACAAGCATCTTGAGGAAAAAAAATTCTAGGTCAATTGCCATTTGGGTTTCTAACAAACTCTTCATTTCTAAAGCTACGCAGCAGCAGTCTAAGAGGAAAACCAGATCAGGCAAAGTTATGATGCTAGACTCCTGGGTAGAAGCACGATACCAGTTCAAAAGCAAGTCTCAGGAAAGAGTCAATACCAAATATTCACAAAAAAATCCCATCTTGTTGTATTGCCACCCTCAGAGTAGGGCTCTCTTTCCCACAGCTTACTCTTTCTAGTCCTGCGGACCTCACCTCCAGTAAAAGGGGTAGAACTATTTGGCAGAATCTTGCTGAATAAGCTGGAGATGTTCAGCTCCAGGCCTCTGTCACTAGATACCTACACAGCAGAAGTCTTCTGCATTGATCACTGAACCAAGTATTGAGGGGACATCCAAAGTTGTTCTACAAAGCTGACAGCCAAAGCATACACAGCCATTGCAAGCAAACCCTGTACATCAACAGAACTAGCAGTGCAGTCTGCACATGTAATGCTGAGAAAGTGCCTGTTGCAGCAAAAACATACACAGAGGTCCCCTACTTGTACAGGATCATTAAATTAAAGGACAAGTCAAACCAGGATTTGACCAGGCCAGGAGTTCTGACTGTCTATGTGTAATACACAGTTCAGGTGGTTTGGCAGCAATTTGAAGCTCACTATATCGTTTCAGCTGCTGGATG
The DNA here is from genome assembly GCF_000703405.1 of Apaloderma vittatum. NCBI lineage: Eukaryota > Metazoa > Chordata > Aves > Trogoniformes > Trogonidae > Apaloderma > Apaloderma vittatum. The sequence continues at coordinate 41,763 of NW_009720011.1, read as the reverse complement.
GATGAAACATGAGAGTAACAGTTGGGCAACTGGGAAGCAGCACTACCGAGACGACTGAGCACTGAACTGGGAGCTGGAGCAGGAAGGCTGGCTACTCCCTCTGGCTTTTCCAATGGAGGGAAGCTTTGACATGTCTCTTTTTCAGGGCCACAGATGAACAGTTTCCAATCTACTTTATGTGGGCTTCACCGGTATGCTGCATTCTCTGTTTACTATCTGTAATTTGCCTTTTCTACCTCAATTCATACCTCTTCTCCCGATCATGGAAGAAAGAGGACAAAACCAATCTGTCCACACCACTGTTTATCCCTGTTTTTCCCACAGCCAGAGCTAAAGCCAAATCTCTTGGCCCTGTACTGAGTCTCTCTCCAGTTTCCCTGCAATGAGAGACAAGAAAATAGTCCACTGAAAAGAAGAAAAGAGCATAGGGGAAAAATCCCTTCTGTGTGGTCTCTGTAGCAGGCAGAAGGCAACAAAAGGTGTCAGGGGGACCTGCAACCTCTTTCTATGCTGGTGCATCTTAGTGGTTTTTGATCAACTCCTACAGACTGCTGCTCACCACAAATTATCTACATCAGCACGGCATTCTGTGCAAAGGCCTTATCCCCAAAGAAACTCTAAAGGTTTAGTTCAGCCTGAGGAGTAATAGTCAAAAGGTTTCAAGATGTGCAAACTTGTTATTTTCACATACCCTAAAGAAGTCAGTCTGGCAGCATCTTTTTCTTGATGCCCAGTAGTCTAAAGTGTGATTAAGATCCAGCAAAAAGTTTGCGTCCAAAATTCCCATTGTCAGCACAAGACACAGCCCAGAACCAGCTCCTGGGTTAAGACTGTAACATCACAAGCTACATCAACTTGACCGACACCTAATGACAACGATGCCAATAAAAGCAAGTTTTCAAATTTTAGGCAACTCTCACCTAGGTGTCATTATAATTACCTTCACAGTAATTAGTATGGCGAGAGAGTGAGCGAACCCCTCCACATCGGAGGAAAAGTAGATCCTCTGACCATCCCCTGGAATAATGCACAGAGTTTACCAAAAGCATCAGGTTGAGCTGCTCTTTTCACAGATAATTTCACACCAATAAGAAAATCATACCGATTAGATCCCTGCACCATTTTCTAGACAATAATACTCACATTTGCTTAATACCAACTGTGCTACTTAATTGTCAGGGAGCATCATTCTCTACAGCTAAATCATAACCACCACGAGGTACCTACAGCAGCCAAGAGCCTGGCAGCATCTTGTGCTGCTCACTGATCGTGGAAATGGAGCCAGGTTACTCACACCATCTGCTGCAGAGGGGAGGTGGGGACTTGGGACTGCTGGTTCAGAGCACCATTAGAGAGAAGACGTGCAATTCAGATGGAAGGAATTCAAAACCAATCCGAGTGGGAAGCAGAAGTCGAGAGAAATCTTCACTCCAAATTCAAGATTTCAGCCCCACATACAAACCTTGACTTTTCTTAACAAAGCATTACTTTTGGCTACTTGTGCTCATTTTAACTGTGCTAGAGATTGCCAACACTAACTGCCAACAATGAAAAACCAGCTTTAACTAGAGTTGACTGGGAAGTCAGAAGTATTTTTAGCTTCACATCAGATTAAAAACAAGTTCTTTCAACAGGCATTAAGGAGCCCAGAAAAACAAATAGTCCAAAGTCTTTGATTTCATGCTGGAATTGAACCCAGGTTTCCACTATCGTGCAGAAGGCATCACAAGTTAGCAGCTATTCTCGCCATCACTCTTGTTATCCCCTACTCTTCTCCTGAGAAAATTTCCTGTGAAGGCTAGCTCAGCACTAACCATGCTTCCACTGATGCCAGAGGCAAAGCTGTTGCTTTCCACTGGAACAGCAGAGAAGTCAAACCTCAGGATCTTCAGTAGAAGTAAAATGTTACTTATTCCTTATGTGGGTTTATCCTCTATAAAGTTCATCTAAAAAGCAAATTCAGAGGCCTGCTTTGTCACAGCTGTTGCTCATAAATGGCCCATCTCCTACAGACAGGCCTTGGGATGATGCTGACGGGTTGGAACTGTGCTTGCTGATAAACCAAAGAGGACCATTTCTAGTAGCGCCATCTGGTCATGCCCCTGCAGTCTCTCTCAAGGCCTAATAAGAGTGAGACAGCAGGCATTTTAATTTGGGCCTAAAGAAATTTAGCTCCTGGATTAATTTACAGTGTCTCTCTCAAATATATAGACAGTACATATAATGTAACTTACTTGCTTTTCTGTTTTCCATGCCAACCCTCAGCATAGAATTAATGTTTTGATGGAATAATAAACCTCTCAAAATCTGAGCTGATAATGGACAGTCACGTTAGATGCTTAAATTATAGTAGCATGAACAGCCTTGCAGTAATCAACCCTGCAACTGCCAAAATGTTTTCATTGTTCATTAACTGGAACCTTTTTTGCATTGCTAATCCTAATGAACTGCCATTCTCATTACCATTCCAAGCACTGTCTGTAGCACATCTCTGGATTTCTTTTCCACCCAAACATACACTCTTATTCAACTGGCAGCCTGTTAGTGTATTAGAAGCACAGAAACAGCTCCTTAAACACAACTCTAACAAATCCACAGTGCAAGCACCTTTAGGGGGAAGTTCGGCTCAGTCTTCAAGAACCTTCATTTAAGTAGAAAAACAGAAGGTCTTTTATTGCAGAGACCGTACAGTAGAGTTTAAGTTCCAAATTCAAAATCCATTAAAGTTAATGAGAGTCTTTCCATTGATTTTTGTGTGCACTGAACTGCCTTAACTCTCTCTAATTCTTTTCTGCTCCTCCCAAAGCACGAATAAGTGAGTTCACCAACAGTGCAGAGATACAGAAACTTCTCGCAGGGAGCATGAACAATACCTGGGTAGGAAAGGGTCTGTACTTAATGTACTGAATTACCAGTGTCATCTCCTCTACTCGGACTCCACAGTGGCAGAGTTTAAAGCATCCAGCAATCCTCAAGACATAAGCCAGATTTTTCCTTTGTTAAATTTATAATAAAATTTTTGCACAAAATTTACCACAGGCTCCGAAAAGCTGCAGTTTACTCCTCCACCTGCACCTTATTCGCAAGCAAGAAGGAGCAGTGCAGAGCCACTTGCTTACGTAGCATCCATCTTCTGTGGAGAAAACACATTCAGAAAGCATCTTCTACAGCAACAGGCCTCAGTTCAGGATGTAAGGAGCTTATTTATTCAAGGAGCTTACTCATTAGAGGAGAGAAGAAAATAGAGACTTTCACGCTCAAGCAAGTAAATAAACGAATCAGTAACTTCCTGATGGTGGACAGCTCACTTAACCAATGAGAGAAGTTTTATGAAGAGTCAGATGTGAAGCACGGTTCAGCTTCAGTGTGATCCTCTTGTTTTCAAGTATAAGAGACCCAAACCAGAAGAGGTTAACAAAGCATTAGGCATTTCAGTCTTGAACCACTGTTTTGTTCTACAGACAGTTGTTTCCTTCAGCTGTAAAACAGGGAATGTATTTCTCTCCCCTTCTCAAAAGAGACTGCTTCTCCAGAGACCACCACATGTGAAGAAGCAGTATGCATTGTTCAGAGACTGAGCATTTTCTAAGTTGTTCTGTGACAAAAACCTTCAACATTAAAATGGCTCCAAATGGACGTATGAGCCCTGAGTTCTCATATTAAGCAGAAGCAAACCCATAGGTATAACATTTCAGCTTCTCATCAATATCATTTCATAATCAACTAAATATTCATTCCGTACTGACAAAGGCTCTGAACTCATTAATTAATTAAGGAGTTTTGTATTTGGAGACAGCTAAGCTGTCTTTCACTAAAGCCCGCATTATTTAATTTATTCCATCTGAACACTCTTGAAGCAGCAAAAAATGTTCTACACAAGCACAGAGAGTAATTTTTTGGTTCGCGTCCTCACTTCTCTCATCTCCAGGGCTCAACTAAAGCGTCTCTTTATAGCTTCCAGTATACAGTTCCTAGAACAATGCAGCACATTATCATAGATTTCCTTGAAAAACTGTCCCTGGAAAATAAAAAATAGCAAGCCCGAGGGACAGGATGGTGAAGGGCAGATGTGCACTATGCCTTTCCTAAGAAAGCTCTTTTTTTTGGGGGGGGGGCCTACAACACATGCCACTAGCTTATGAAATAAGTATTTTCAAGAAATCAGTGGGAAGAAGTTGGATTCACAGACAAAAATAGCAGTTACAAGAACTGTTGCACAAAAGCAGCTAACGTGAGCAAGAGCAGCCCTAAATAACTTCCTCCACATGGATCACCTCCAACTTGTAGAAACCTCATTAGTGCCAAGACTCAAGAAAAATTTTTTCAAAAGAGAATTGCACTTTTACGGTGGATAAAGAGAAAATGATTCCCCTTTGCAAGTCATTATGACTAAACCAGCAGAAGTCACACAAAGTCCCGTGCAACCTCACCCAGAATTCTCAACTCCCCTAGATACTGTATTAGACATCTTGGCACTTAAACCGTTACTTAGAATATTTCTAACCAAGTCTACCTACTTCAGTACTCCTCAAATAACATGGTATGAGGAAAAAGCAGATTTTTATCTAGAAAATTCTCTCTTGTGGCCAAGGTCTGAAAGACTGGTGATGACCCAGTCTCTCATCCCTCTGAAGCACCCCCTCCTTTTTACTACAATCTACGTTCTAAGCTTAAAACAATTGAAATTTCTTGTCACAGCCTTCCCATCCTAAAATCTAACAGGTTTTCCAAAACTTTATTATAAAATGGCAAAAAAGAGAGAAGTTGGTTTTGAACTAGTCAGAAAGCAGACACTTGAGAACAGGCTAAAATTTGTACGAAAGACAACTTTCAAGCAGTCTGAAAACCACATGAAAAGAGTGGTTTATACTCTCTTTTCCAGAGATCTTTTAACTTGAACAGGCAAGTGTAACGTTTGACTTCGATTTGGCCAAGGCAAGACAGACATTTAACACAGCTTTCAAGAATTTATACTTACGAAATTCATTATTACAACATATGGGATCTTCCAAGGCCTCAAGAAATTCTTTAGCACAGTTCAATTTCAAACCAGTTTCTATTCAGTCACAACTAATCATAGAATGAGGGAACCACAAAATGGTTTGGGTTGGAGAGGACACTAAAGATCATCTAGTTCCATGTCCTGGCCATGGGCACGGACACCTCCCACCAGACCAGGTTGCTCCAAGCCCCGTCCAGCCTGGCCTTGAACACTGCCAGGGAGGGGCTGCCACAGCTTCTCGGGGCCACCTGTGCCAGAGCCTCACCACTCGCACAGAAAGTAATTTTTTCCTAGTATTTTATCTAAATATTATGCAAACCTCACAACATATCCATAGCAATACTGATATAAGCTTGACAGAGCAATATTGCTAATTAAGTACTCATTGTATTCCTACATGTAAGCACAGAAATGTGTCATCTTCAGCCTGTGCTACACTTCTGTAGTTAGCTAGATCAAGATTTAACTGAAGACAAAAAGATAAGATGCTGAAGAAACAGGTCAACATAGGGTGTAACTCACTATAAGACTTTAAAGACCTTTGTCTTTAGACAAAGGATTAAACCATATTGTCTAGAAATACAGTGGACATGAGCTGTTCAGAAGTACTGGATGTAACACACCAGTACTATCTTTATGTCTCTTTGGGCCTCCTCTCTCTTTTTTTCTTCCTTCCCTTCCCTGCCCCCTTCTTTTTTTGAAAAACAAAACCAAAACCACAGTTTCCAAAATGAGATCTAGAAGAACTAAAAAACAATGTCTCCACAATATAAAATTTGTGGACATTTCATCTATGCTGTCAATGGTAGACAAAGTCTGGCTGCACTGCAGAAAAAATCTGCTCAGGAAAGTAGAAGGCTTCATCTCAGTGAAACTCAGCTGATCATAGACTTGAATAAACCCGTAAATAACAGAGTTGTATGACAAGCACAGGGTAGGCCAGGCAAGACCACCTTGACCTTTACTAACTGGAATCCAACAGTCAATTATCCATTCTCTTCTGCTCATCTGATGCAGTTAGTTAGGGAGGAGATGGGACAAGCACTGATGAGACATCTCTCTGGAAAGTTTGACCATCAAACCAGGGCAGGCACCTAAGGAAGGGGGAGGAAAATTACTCTAAATTGAAAGCAGAGACAATGGGTTAAAAATAGCATTATAGCACCAATCTACTAGCTCCAAGATAAGTGATATGCCTGACAGACAAATGAAAGTTGAGAAGATTGCCTGATGTGTAGTAAGACAAGAGGAAAAAAAAAGGAGGGGGGGGGGAATCTAACTACTTTTTAGCAGAAGTCAGACCGATCCCTCAGTGCTCCTGTGAAAGAAATCAGAGCATTTCATCATCATTTTTTCTCCCCTTCCCTTCTACATGGCAGCTACAAGTCACACTCTGAAAAAATACTTTTCATGAGAAGAGCTTTATAAAGCGGTTAAAAAAAAAAATCTCTATTAGGAAGCTAAATATTTTAGTGCTTCAGAATGTAAAATTCATAGATTAGAGTATAATGAACCCTGAGATAACTAATGAGCTTGCTCGAGGTGTACCTGGAAGGCAGATCATTTCTTGGACTTGGCTTTGGCTCACACTGCCGCTACTGACATGCACCGAGCTTCAGGAAGATACATAGGTAAAAATCTTATTACCTTATTTCACATTAACATAAGAGCACTGCAAAGGCACCACTGGCACGTGCTCTGCTTTCCTAGGAGAGAGGATCCAGGCAGATGTGGTGGGCATACTGGTTTTCCCCAGGGGAACCTCCTGCCAGCAGGGAAGGTTTGTGTGTTTCCACAGGGCTCTTTGCCTGTTTCCTGGCGTGTAAGGAATTGCCTTGAACATCCCTTTACATCCACTAAGGAGATGGAGACATCGATTTTCAGCTCTTGTTCTTGTCTTACGTACCTTGAAATGTACCAAGAAATTTGATTTGCATTATGTTTTCTTGTTTAAATCTCAAAAATCTGTAGACTACATACAAGTACTACAAGGAATGCTGTTTCCAACACAGAATTAAGCGATGGTGTTAGGCTGCCCATAGTCTGAAGCCTGATGCTGAGGGAGCTATTCTTTCACCGGTCACAAGCGATACATTTAGTAACACTTTTTTTTCTCCAATAGTTCAGTGTTTGTCCCAAGTTTGCTAGAGTGGTTTTTATTCCCAACTAATTTCCTGCCAATAAGCTTGACATAAAAACTTCTGCCAAGTAATTAATACAGCTTTTGGATGCCCAGCTTTAAGCATGTAGCCAGTACATAGGGGAAAGGGACAGTTTCTTCACTGGAACCAGCTGCTCCAAAGCGTGGAGCAATCCAGTATATGTAGTACCTTACATTTCTAATTTAAACATCAACTTCACTGCTGCTAATCTTCTGTCTCTAGCTCTTATAATCACGAAAAGGCTACGCTTGGCTTCCTCAGTTAAATATTTCAATTCCCAGTCATATTGAAAATACAGCCATTTTCCATGGCATCGTAGCACAAGCAAAATTGACAATTACACTAATGTTCTGTTTATCATACAAACATAACCCCTAAGATCGGCAGTTGAGAAAGGAGTATTTCGTTTCCCATGCAGAGATGGAAAACATATAATTAGACAATTTACAGCTATTGACAGATACTACATGTATTAATCTTTTGCTAAAAACACTGAAATACACACTCACAAAATAAAAGGGAAATCCCTGCCCGCTCTTGAAATAGGTGTTTCATCCACATTATTTAGACAGTAATTCAGATCACAGTTGGAGAATGAACACTACTTTGTGAATTTAAGCATAGATTTCTCTTGTCGTTTTATTCAGCAATATGTTTTATTACTGGAACGTTAACAGAAGGGAAGAAAGAAAATGAGACAAGAACACCAAGTGTGTAAAATGTGACGGCTAAATGCAACATATGTTGTCAGCTTTATTCTGACGTATTTTCAGGATCCTTCTTCGCTAGTTCTCCAGTTAGAATTATGTGACCTCATTAAAAGAGCCAAAGAGGGAGGTATGTCTTTTTCGAGATATACGAGCAGCATAACTAAAACTTTAGCAGATTTTTTTTTTAAAATCAAGAAAATAAGCTCTCCTATACCATACATGCAGTTTCGAAGAAGAAACCAAGCACAACAAAATAGAATGTGATACTTACCTAAGGCTTTTGGCAAAGCATGTCTTAGGATGTCTTCGTATACACTCAGCACCCAGTGCAATCACATAAATTATCTTTGTAAATACAGAAGCCCATACACAAAATATTTGCCTTCTATCGAAATCAGAAGCAGAACTACCTCTTGATCTTCCCTGTAGCAAAATGGCTTTTAAAGATGAAATCATCATTCAAAACGCAGACAGATGAGCTAGATCAAGGCAGGTTTCATGGTCTCTCAATTAGGGCTTACTCTTTCACCTGCTCAGAAATCACCAGCTTGTGGAGATCATGAAGCAGAGAGATGTTCTACCCAGAAAAGTTTTCTGTCCTTTATCATCTGCATCACGTTAATGTCTAAGGGGAGAAAGAAGCAAGATTGGGTTACAGGAGGAATAAGAAGTAACTCAAAATCAGAGAAAAAAAGTGACACATGGAAATCACAAATATCTCCTCTCTCTGCGTGGAAAGATTGGCTATTTTTTTCCTATTTTAACATTCAAAGATTTAACTAACAGCTAACACAGCTATATTTTTTCACATCTTTCTCTTTCAAAGATACAAACTACTATATATGACCTTTCCCTGGACTGAAAAAGAAAAGATAATTTGAAATAAAAGTCTTATAATTACAAATGAGTAAGTTATTCTTTCTCATTCCACTGAGAGAACCTAGAGAGGCCTTGCAGGTCAGTGATGAGAGACTTGAACTATGATTTAAGATTTCTTTGCTGGATCCTCTATCTTTCTGGTTCCTCTTGTTCAGGTTACTTGCCCTCTCTGATTCAACTTCTGGTTTTTAAGTTTAGACAGTAGATTAAACTGCAGCTACCAGCAGCCTTTTGGGATCCCTACACACTGTTTACAACAAACAAACTACATCAACTGTCCAGTCTTTGCATGTAAATGCTAATAACATCAGGTTATGGTTATATAAAGGGTTCTTGGGCTTACAAATCCATTCTCACTAGGTCTGAATGAATGCTAAAGTGAGCTTACAATCAGCCCAGTGACATTCAAGCCTTTCTACCTTACCCTCTCTTCGATACAGAACCAAATAGAAAACAAAAAAACAAAAAAATTGCTGGAACTCAAACAGAAGCTGCAAAGGGTGGCGTCCTCTTCATACTTCCATCAATTAAAGGAAACACAACAGAAGATGGACATTATTTCACTGTGTTAGAAGGCACGCATGTGACTGCTATCAGCTCTAATCCATACTTTTGAGCACTTAGAAAACTCACTGGAAACTTTATGCCTATGAAGAATGTTGAATAGGAAACATGTATCTTTAAGCAATGCAGACTGCACTGGGGTGCTGCTGGACTCCAATCACAGCAGCCACATGCGAATCAATGATACAGAGAACATAATAGAATTCACAAATCGTATTGAATTGCTTCTCATGCTTAAAACCCTGCGCAGCAAGATGCAATTTGAAGCAGTTGTGCTCATGTTATTAAATTGTTTGACTCTGAAGGACTTCAGAAAACATTGAATTCTAATATGCAAGGATAAAGAACAAGCATTGGCTTTAGAAAGTCACATTGCATGCCAAAAGTAGTGCACTGACCTAAACCTTTTAAGACAGGACTACATATCTGAAAACAAATTAGAGTTACTCCAATTTACACTGCAGTTAGGAGTCGTCCTATTAATATCAATCCAGGAAGCATGAATCCTCTGCAGGGAAGCCGCATACCTCCCGGAGAACAACTTGCTCTCAAGCACTGCAAAACACCAAACGCAGACAAAGAGCAAGCCTAGAGGAAAAAATCAGAGAATCATAGAATGATTCAGAGAATCACAGACCTTGAAGATCATCTAGTTCCAAGACTCCCACCATGGGCAGGGAAACACTAGATTATCTGGAAGAGAAAACAATGGCATCCTACACAGAAACTCCTTAAAAGCAATGTGGAATGGACTCACACCTGGATAGGGGATAGATTCTGACAGGAGTAGCTAAATGAGACTGAGAAATTTGCTCACAGTAGATTCAGGTGCTGATACAAAGGCGCTAACTGGAACAGCACAGAGAACTACAACCTCAGATAGCACTGAACAAAACATACTCCACAGTTATGTTTTGTCTTTTTTGGTTACTTCCAAATGCACCTCTCAAAAGGAAGCTTTGGACACCACACTACACAGCAATAATCAGCAAGAGAGAAGCTCCCAATGATTAAATACTATGGGAGAAACATGACCAGACTGCATAAAAGGGATTTTAAAAAGAAAGCAGAAGTAATCATAAGCCTAACAGCACCAAACTGGTGTTTTAGAAGGTCCAACAGCCTCAGCAGGACAGTTGTTGAATTTCCTGTAGCACCAAGTCTAGGGACAGCTGCTCAGACGGTTAGCCTATATTACTGCCCGCAGAACTTCAAAGCTTTCCCAGAGAGACATCTGCACTCCGGTCATAGTGTGTGTTGGGGAGGGAATGGGAGAAGGGGTGTCGCCTGCTTGCTTTCACATCATTAAGAATGAACACGAGCACACAATTCATTTCCCATCCAGCTGCTGAACTCTAGAACTTAGTATTACTTCCACATCAGTACCAAACATCACCAAATTATCTCCTGTTCTCCCTGATCTGGCAGCCTCATAGCCGAAATCTGCTCATGAAATACCTCATTCAGGATGGCTGATATTTCAACAGAGAGCTCTCTGCATTACACCTGGCATTCAGAAGTAGTAGAAGAGAATACAGCATATATTCTTCCATCCATTGCTGTACAGAAGCAAAGCCAGAAGCTTAAATGTAAAAGGCATGTGGATCTTAGGATGCACAAATGGACTATGCATTTTCAAAGGATTAGAAATCTTCACACCACCAGCCTATAATTACCTCTTCTAACTGATTATGAAGCTCACTCATTATCTCCCTTAGGTGAGTTCAAACTGTTAAAAAGGATCTCTTTGTAACTGTGTGAACTTTATCTTCTTTGATTAAGATATTGCAGGACACACTAAGAACTGCTTATTTTTAAGAAACATCGAGACAAAACTACACCTTTAGGACCTGATCTTATTAGTCTTTTACAGCTGTTTTATATGGCAGTGAACCTCCACTGTTTGGTACCAGGAGCAGAGAATCCCACTTATTATATGCCATCCAAGGAATATAATCAATTAGAAGCATAAGAGCAATACTATGGTTTTAATCCCACTTATTATATGCCATCCAAGGAATACAATCAATTAGAACCATAAGAGCAATACTATGGTTTCGCTTGAGATTAAATAACTTTGCAAGTTCTGGAGAGCTGACAAATATTAACTAGCTCCTAACCTAACACTAGCTGTATTTTTCAGTTACTGTCAGTCCTGCTCAAATCCCATCGAAATGAAACAGTGACACAACAGCAAAATATGACAGAAGGTGTCATGCAATTAAAACTACTCAGAGACCTCCTCAAATGTATTTTTCCCCAAGTTAAAACACCGTGCTCCACCATTCAGATAGAACAAACAAAATAAGGAGCATGTAACATGCCTGTAACATAGCCCAGTGCACAAAGCTTCCTGTGGAGGGGATAACTCCATAGCAGACTCTCCCAAAATAGGAGGATCACCACACCTGCCAGCAGAGCATCTGCCCTGAGCGATGCTGTTCTGAGTGAACGCAGAACCCTGGCCATCATCTACAGCTATGACTATTTCTGTCACTAAGAGCAGAAACAGACTCAGCTATAGCTGAGGGCAAGCTGAGACGAAATCCTGCCAGCCTGAAGTCCGGCTTCCTTGCTTGCTTTTGACCATTGATGCCACCACTCAATCACAATGCACAGTGACTGCTGTTTAAAAAATTATGCTGGCAAAAAGACATCTATTGATGTATTTTAGCTAAACATGATGGAAGCAAATAATTTCAAACCTAATCTTCTTTTCAGAACCTGTCCAGATTGTGCATGTGACAGCCTCCTTTTCACAACAGTTACAAGTGGTCCTGAGTCAATCTGAGCTCTATATGATTTCTATTAAAGAGATGGTAAATGAGTTCATTTGGCATTTAGAGCAAACACCTGTCAGGCACTGTGCAAGCTTTCCTCTCTTCCCCAGCCAGTGCTTTTCATTGTTTCTGTTCTCAAGTTTAGACTCTTCCCCACCACTGCCTGCTTCAGGCAAGTGTCCCATTAAACACTCTTGGAGGTCAAGAGACGTCTTACTAAAAGAATTGGTGCTAGGTCTCAAATCTCAAGATACGGCAAAGTTGTGTAGTGCTATTCGTGTAACTTGAAAGCACGGCCTTAGAGCTCAGATATGTGTAACAATTAAGACAGCCAAGGAACAAAAAGATCTGAAATTCTGAGAGAAATTAGGATCTACTTAATCTATATTCCAAGAACAGACAGGACCAGGCGCTTCACGTGATCTGCTTTAAAAATGCATAACTCTAAAGTGGGTTGCATCTGTCAAGTAATGTGTGATGTTAGAAAATTAGTCTCTAGGCTGGGAAGGCTGTACTTAATGAATTACAACAGTAATTACTTACCAAGAATGGAATTCTTTTCCCTCTGACATATGGTCTTAGGTAAGAGAATTATTACTTTCACTATCACTGGAAAAGCAGACTTCCTTATCGGGCACATAGTATTGGAGGGTTTACTTTATTGTGAAGCATATGCTGGGATGCAGAGTCATCATATGGATACCCTGTTTTGGAAATTCTTGTTACAATTACTCTACAGTTACACTAAGGTTAGAATCAAGCTCTAGTGAGGGTAAACGATGAAACTTCAGATTTATGCTGGCCTTCCCCTCCCCGCCCTGTTTTCTAAGCACATTTAAAAAATCCTGACATTTAGATACACATCTTCCTTCAAGCAAACTCCAAATCCTTCCAAAGCAGAATTGTACTTAAAAACAAAACAAAAAAAACCCCAAACCCACTTATGTTCAAAACGCAGCATCTGTTTTTTAAGTAGAGATCCAGCTTTGTAGCTGAGTTTTCCAGCTGGGTTAAATCAAGTCACAGGAGTCAGATTTCCCCTTAGTTTTCAGAGTGCGTTTCAAATGAGCCTCATTAACAGTCAACATTAACGCCCAACATTAATGGTGTAAGTTAAAATTATTCTCAGCAACATCATGAATGCCAAATGCTGTAAGCCTTTCATTTCCAGATTTACAACCAGACGATGTCGTCTGGCCACCACAGGGAGGATGCTGCACGACATCAAGAGCCCCATGAGGAACTCAACCTGGCCGGGGGCTCCCATGGACCATATACTACAACAGCAGCTTTTTAAGGCAGTTTAGGTGTGCTCTGTCTGACACTCCCTAAGCTCCAGCTACTTGGCTGAAACTGCCATGAAGTAGCACTGGCAGCCTCGAATTTTGTGGTTTCTTCCCAGTTCTCGTATTCAGTCCACTGTGTGGAGCTTCCATTTCCACAGTGATAAAGCAGCATCCCTCATCTCCCACAGAGGTTACTGGCTTCTTTATTTCAAACTTTTGTGGAAACATCAGAGCCCTTTCATCCTTAAGCAAAAAGCTGCAAGCCTGGAGGCCACAAATGTGTCCATTTCCTTGAATAAAATGGATGACAGTTAAGGATTTCTCCATTTATTTTTAGGACAGGAACAACTGATTTAACTTAGAGGCTAGTACCATTGCCAAAACAGCTTCCTAAAAAACGCAGTCACGGACTATGACACTACGTGCCTCCTTCTAGTACGCTAAGCCTTTCCCTCCCTTAACCGCTGGGTCCCAGCTTCAGCCTGTTATCCGTACTGTTCATATCAGAGAGACTATTTTGAGTCAGATGTGCTGCCCCAGAGCAGGATTCCTTAGTCGTTGCCAAGCAAAGCACCTCTCCACAATATCAGCACAAACCACAGTCCTCACTTTGGAGCTTCCTGAATGAGCCCTGAGGGACATGTCCAGATGTCCCCAAAGCGGACATGGTCCCCTCTGAGCTCACATTTCTCAGGCTGCCCAGACAGAGCTATGGCCTGGCTTCAGGTGCTTGCATTAACTTGTTCAGAACCAGTCGTGGATCTCTGTGCAGCACCCCACTGTGCCACCCGCGGTCAGGCAGCTCAACCAGATGGTCGTTATAGGTCCCTTTAAACTGAAATTATTCAACATCCACCAGCCTTTTCTGAGGTTGCATTCAGACCTCATACAACCTTATTCAACGTCCGTGGTTGAGCTTTAAAATCACGGTGTTTAAAAAAAGACACAGTAATTCAGTTGCACTTGTACCTTTGATAAAAGAACATTTTGTTTTCAACCTATCTCGAAGTACACTGACGCATAAGTGAAACACCGACACTGTACAGATCTGGACGGTCACATCCATTCAGACCACCTGACAGTTCTACGAAGTAATTAGTTTGATTTGCATACTGTCCGCTCTACAATAAATCCTTGGACCTTTACCAGCTCGTTGACTTTCTTCTGCCTCACATCAAACTCTGCAGTCTAGTAGAATCCATCCTTTGAGACTGTATGAGAGGGAAAAGACGGGTCACTTCTACTCAGCGGAGCTCCAAGTAGGACATCTGGCCTAGCAAAACCACTCCGGGATTTCATAGAGAACAGAACACAGCACTGCACTCTTGCTTGGGCTTTTTCACCAGCTTGTTCCACAGACACGCTGTTGAGACCTCTTTTGCAGGTTCCACACACTGTGTAGATGGCCAAAGGGTTTACTCTAAAATCACACAATATCATGCTCAGATCTAATCTGTTTTGATCCAGGGAAGTACTGAATAACAGCACATCCAGAGCAGAAAACAGGATGCTGTGACCTTAGCCTTTTGGCAAATGGACTGAATCTTTGCAACTAAGCTGAACATCCATGAACGTGTTAAGGTTTATAAATGGACAACATTGCCGTAAGTGACATTTTTGGCATAGCTGCAAGGGAGAGAATTAAAAAAATAAATAAAAATAAAGACTCTCCTATTTACTGTCTTTCGAAATGCCGAGCTCTGGATCTGTTTTGGTGTGAAGGAGATTACACTGTCCTTCAGGTAGAAAGTAACAATGTCAACATTCTAAACAATGTTCAAAATGGAAATTTAACAGTCAACCTGCTTCTGCTTCCTAAGGCTGTATCTCTAAACTTTGAAGTGGTGATTACTTTTGCAAAAGCTCAGTTTATAGGCTTGCCAACAGATCTCCACACAGATTGAAAATTAACTAGCACAGAAATCTGCTAGTAGGGTTCTCATTAGCACACAGTCATTTCCAGTACTTCTCTCCAGCTTCCTAGATCATTACTTGAGCTCTGAACTAAATCCAGCATCGTAATTAAGCTCCCTCTTTTAATTTTGAACCCTATAAAATCGTGCTCTAGTTTATTTCAGCAATCTGTTTGTGCCTTATGTCCTGACTGAAGGACAGCTTTATTTTTGCCTAAGACTTTTTTACTTGAATTTTGGTTCTGCAACTCAAACTCAGCAGTGCAAAGTGGTTTCATTTTATCCTAGACTGAGCTTAGTTTTATTCCTTCTCTGATTTTCAGCTTGAAATATGGCAACACTGTCCATCAGGATTATCAGATCCAAGCCAACAGACATTTACTAGAGAAAGAGTAGAGAAGAGAAACAAAGATAAACAAAGTGTGAAGACCAAATTTAACACCTTTTTCTATGTGAGGAGACTGATTTCCCATTTTCAAAAAAAGAAGGAATCAAGCTTTTTGATCTCTAATGATTGTCTGGAACCAAATCCCAAAACACCTCCTTTGGGTGAAAAAAAGTAAATATTTTATCAGAGTTACTTTTTCAGCAGCTGATTTCAAACTTGCCATATTTGCACAGCACCGCATCAAATTGCTCTAAAAGCTTTCAAGTTCTGATCAGCGCAGTTCCACAAGCAGGTTCAGCCACCTGCCAAGTCAAGGCATCGCTGAGGCTGGGGCAGCAGTTCCAAAAGTCACACACAAGCTCTTCGATATCTTCAGATCTCACATGAAGCTACTCGCTCTTGGTGCTCTACAACGCAGGCCTCACAGCATCAACATTTATCCCAGCTCCTCTCAGTTGTTCAGGTTTGACTGATTGAAATGATGCTTCAATTAATGAAAATCTTTACCTCTTGAATCTGGCTCTTGCCAGGGCACTCGTTACAAAACATGTTGTGTAGTCAGAAGATGAAAATAGGAGCCGTAGAAAAAACAACCGCCAGCATATACAGAGAAATCTCAGGGCATGGTTTTGGAGGCTACTGCTGGGATAAACAAAGGTTTTTCTTCTGCATCATCTAATTTTTGCCACTTGCCCTACTGGAGGCAGCAGATGGGAAGCGAGACAGGCATTATAATGTTACCTAAGTCAGGTTTTATGCTTTCATGCAGTGTCTCAATCGAAGTTTTACTATAAAATTCAAGCAGCAACACTCAAAGCCAAGTCAAATCTTAAAATACGAGCTGATTAATTTCCCTCTAATTTGTACAATAATTAAAATTCCAACTTTTAATTCTGTTAATTGTCCTCCCACAAGGAGGTTGATTGGGCTTTGCTAATACATGCTGTGAAAATGCACTTCCCACAGGTCTGTCTTTGTTTCCCTTAACATGTAATGCTTTTACATAATTATCTCTTAACTTCTGTAGATAAATGGAAGCTTATCCCTACCCTGTTCTGACACAAGCCCCTGTGTAACTTAAGCTGTGTCCATAAATCAAATGCTGAAAGTCATTAGGTGTTTCATCAGAACATTGTGCCAGTTGTGGTTGTCTGTGCCTCTAATGAGCAATTAAACTTGCAAATGATGGGGGTGGTGGAACTTAGAGTAAAAAAACCACACATCTTCCCTGGGAGTCAAATATCACTTGAGAACTGGAAAAAGACAAAATATACAATATAGCAGACATTCTGCTTTCCTCTCAACTTTAACAATAAAAGGCAAAAAGGAGCAGTCAGGGGAGAGGTGAGCAGAGCTGGCACCTGCACACAACCCAAACGCTCGCTGGAAAAAAAAATTAACTGGTAAAGCTGCAGTCAGCCCATGCAGTTTGTGTTTCTCTGTCCGGCTGCAGAATCACCTGACCCTTTATTTGATATACCTGAATTGCAAGTCCTTGGGGTACAAGAGTTATTTGTACACAGGAATCACCTGCCATGGTGTCTGCCATGAATGAATACAATACGGCCAACATAGAAAGAAGTAAAAGAACTCAAGAGTCATCTGTGGCCACTGCTTGGCTCTGGACACATTCAAAAGCTCAATCTACCGCAAACTGAAAACATACAAACAAATAAACAATCAGCACATCCTAAAAATCTCACCACACTGGCTTCAGTAAACGATCTAAAGCTTTACTCCTAAGGAAAAAAACCCAACATTAGAATTATTCCTGTATGTGAGAGTATTCAACAGATTTCAAGATGGAAAGTCATATCCTTTCCTTGCACTTCTTCCCAGCTATAACTTTATGATTATTTTCCATTCCATTTAGCACTGAGATTCACAACTGCATCACGATTAAAAGACAGATGAATAATATCAAAAATACTAGACAAATACACATTGTCCATCAGCAAAGTTTTTGGGCAGTTATAACATTAACTAAATACAAAAAAAGAAGGATTTGTTAAACAGAGCAGCATTTTACAAAAATACCTTATGGAACGGAAAGATTTTGATCAGTTCTTTATATAAATGTTTTGCATAAAAAAGGATTGAGATGAGGCTATTAAATCCACCATCATTTGCAATCTAACAGTTTTGGTATCAGCGTTCACAGAGGTTCTTTTTGTTCTTTACTATAAGAAATGACAACATGCCTTCTGGCCTTTCATGTGCCTTGAATTTCTTCTCTTTATGCTTCCCTGGCTTATGCCTTCTACTGTATAAACAGACACCACATCAAAACCCCACCAGCAGTTGTCTGGTTTTACACTCCCAGGATAGACACTTAAACTTTTACTCCCAAAGGGGGAACTGCCAGATCCCCCGGCGCATTTCACCACTTTGTAAACCAACAGTGAAGGTGGGACTCAGACGACGGATGACAGACGCGGAGAAGCAGAGCAAGAGTCCTTCCTAGGGACTTGGACTAGATGATTCCTTGGACTAGATGATCTTTCGAGGTCCCTTCCAACCCCTGACATTCTGTGATTCCTCCGGAACAGCAGACAGCACACAGCTCTCCCCTATTCTCGTAAACCTCAGCGTCACCACATTTCTACACTGTGTAAGAAAACTCAACACCTTTTAGGCCTGAACTGCTTATTCAGGACTTTTCCATCTTCCAGAGCTGCTCCTTTGACAACGCACAAGCTAGTACATCTTATTTTCCATGGAGAATTACACTTTTTTTACGCTAATTTACCCTCCATTTAACACATTGTGAGGGTCAACAATACCAAGACAAAGCAAAAATGTAAAAACGTGCAAGGAAGCTCTTGCATTTATTACCCTTTGACTCAAATCACTATAGGAATATGCTAAGCGCGTCCCACTAATCATATAGCCTAAACCTGAGCAGATAAGACAGGAAAATCAATTGTAATTTCTTTGGCTGTTTTCTCATATATTCTCAACTTGTTAGCAGCCATTTCTTTTTAGAGGGCAGTCAATGAATATCTAATGTTGGAGTACACTGCCAATTTTATCTGCCAGCTAATAAAAAAGCTGCCTGGTCATGGGTGTAAGAGAAGAGGTCTATTTTAGCCTGTGTGGCTGGCTGGCTGTAATAAGAAGGATGACAATTTTAAATTGGGAGATTAATGGATAATTTGGAATCACTGTCATTCTGACACAGCCAGTGACCTTTTCAAATTGACGGATAGCTCCATTTCACCCCAACCAGCTACAACAAGAGATTGTTTCAAACAATTGGACCTAAATGCCAGGCCTAAAGGAGGCCAGGCACCGGGATGTGGCAGGGCAGTTTATAAGTAAAATAGGCCTCCCACGGATTAATGAAATAGTTAGGAGGGCCATCCATCCAGCAGTTCCAAGTCTTAGTTTTGAGCTACTGCAGCATTAGTAAGGTAAAAGGGGCTGATGCCAGAAAGAAGAACGCTCAGCATTATCTTTTTCAGCAAGGAAAATGGTACAGCTGAAGCACTGAACCATCCAGGGTCTGTCCAATATTCTATTATGAAAAGATATGAAATAGGTGAAAGAAGAATTCTGTGGACATCTGCACCTCTCCTGTAATCCTGGGCAGTATTGCTTCAGTAGTAACATACAGATACATATAAATTGCTTGTGAGGAAAAAACCTCAATCAAACAACACACAACCAAAAAAAACCCAGAAAAACTCATTTCCTGCTGGAGACCAGATTTGCTCAAGAGTCCTAGAACTTAGAGAAAAGCTATTTATGCAAAGTTGTGTGAGGTAACTCTTAATACATTCTCTCCTTGAATCTTCCACAGTTTGATTCACAGTGTTAGAAGTCCAGTCTTATGACATGACTTTGTAAGGGAAGTCATGTTTATAAACAAGAAGGCCCAAAATGAGTTGTCGCTTGACAAACTTGGCATGCCATTGTGCACTAAGTACACCATTTGAGCTGAAATTTATTCAAAGGGTGTACTCTCACATTAATTTAAATTCCATTTTCTGAATTGTTTCTGTACACAAGGCTTTATTTTAGCTTACAGAGGTTTGCTAGACATGTATTAGCATTTCCTTTCAGTAATACATCAATTGTCACACACCATCATATACAAATTTTTTTTAGGAAGAGTGTGAGAGAAATGAGTGTCATTTCAGGCCAGCCAGTCCACTTTCCCAGTGATCACTGTTGGGAGATACACTCAGCTCCCAGAGTTCTCCAGCCTCTTACCCTTATTGCCACAAATGGTTTCTGAACAGTGATTTTAAACCACTGAAAACTTATTGGCCATTGCACCCAGGTCAGGGCAATCCCAACGACAGGCAGGGCAACCAGTGAGAGCGGCCCTGCAGAGAAGGGCTTGGGAGTGCTGGCTGATGAGATGCTCAACAGGAGCCAGCAGTATGCACTGGCAGCCCAAAAAGCCAACTGTATCCTCAGCTTCATCACGAGATGTGTGGCCAGCAGGTCGAGGGAGATGATTCTGCCCTTCTGCTCTGCTCTGGTGAGACCCCACCTGGACTCCTGTGTCCAGCTCTTGGGCAGCCAGTACAAGAAGAGACTTTACAGCAGCCTTCCAGTAGCTGAAGGGGGCCTACAAGAAAGCTGTGGAGGGACTGTTGACAAGGGCCTGTAGCAGTAGGACAAAGGGCAATGGTTTTAAGCTAGAGCAGGGTAGATGCTAGGAAGAAGTTCTTTGCTATGAGGGTGGTGAGCTACTGGCATGGGTTGTCCAGGGAAGCTGTGCAAGCCCTCCCTGGAAGTGTTCAAGCCCAGGCTGGGTGAGGCCACCACCTGGTCTGGTGGGAGGTGTCCCTGTCCATGGCCAGGGGTTGGAACTAGATGATCTTCAAGGTCCCTTCCAAACCGTTCTATGATTCCAGGATTTTCTAAATGTGGTATGTCACAGAGCACTGCTCACAGGGGGAAAGTGAAAGCCTGCCTTGGAAGCAAGATGGGGATGTTGCAAAGAAATACTCAGGTTCCAGCTGATGGAAAAGGATATATGAGGTAAATGCACACCACCACTCATACTGACGAAAGATCTCACAGTAATTCCAAAGTCAGCAGTGGTCATCATCTGTTATAGCACATTTCAGCCCATCCCAGTGTCTGACCATCTTCTGGGTACAGAAATGCTTCCTAATGTCCAGTCTAAATCGTCCTTGGCACAGCTTTGAACCATTCCCATGTGTCCTGTCACTGGAGGAGGAGGGAGAGCAGGGGAGACGGGCACGTCCCTCGCCACTTCTCTTCTCTTGGAGCTGCAGAGCACAATGAGGTCACCCCTCAGCCTCCTCCTCTCCAAACTAGACAAACACAAAGCCCTCAGCTGCTCGTCATAGGACAGGTCTTCCAGCCCTTTCACCAGCTGGGCTTTGCTGCTTTCCTCTGAATGCATTTAAAGACCTTCACATCCTCAAACGGTGGGGCTCAGAACCGCACACAGTGCTTGAGGTGAGGCTGCCCCAAGACTGAATACAGCGGGATAATTCCCTCTCTTGACCAGATGGTTCCTGGTGTGTTTGACGCACCCTGGGATGGGGTTTGCCCTCCGGGTGCCAGGGTGCACTGGTGGCTCCTGTTGAGCTGTTGCTGATCAGCACCCCCAGAGCCTTTCTGCAGCGCTGCTCTCCAACCACTCCTCTCCCAATTTATACGTGCGCCCAGCTCTACTCTACCACGGATGCAGAAATAAGTAAAATGATGGTAAAAAAGTTAAGCAGCCATAAAAAATCCTGTTCTTCTAGACAGGGAAAATATGCCAGCAAACCTGCAATAAGATCATCACACTTGAAAAGTCATACTTATTTGCTAGTGCAAATATGGAATGAAGAGCAGAAACAATACTTTTAAAAAAATATTTAAACATTTATAATGGATATATGAAATACATATAGCAGATTCCTAATTAGTTATACACCATTTCATCTGGCTACTACAGAACTAGGATCAAGTGTAATATTTAATAAATTTAGTCCAAGACAACAAGTGATGCACAGTTCTGCAATTAGATGTGCCAAGTCCACTCTACTTTATGTAGCAATGTCATTATTATCCATTATTTGTGACTACACTGAGAAATACCAACTAACAGACTGGAAATCTTGTATGTTTTTAGAATTATCTGCGTATTTTCAAATTTCATCATTATATCTGGAAGTAGAAAATGTTTCATAGACCAATATGGAAATATGGGGTAAATTCATCACATTATGATAAGTTACATACTCAATATCCACTACATCTTGTAGGTAATTTAGAGAGATACCTGTAGTAACTATTATGGACAACAGAAATGGGGAAATTCCAAATTTCTGATAAAGTGACAAGCTCCGTAGTACACAGACCAGTACTCAGGAAGTTATGCTGCAATCTTTTAGAAATAGAACAGTTTGAAGATAGTTGGCTGCTGGTAGGTTACAGAATTACAGCTTTTGTTTTGTGCTAGTAAGACTGAACATTTTCTACTTTGCCATTTCTGTAACTGAAAGCACTTGTGCAATTTCAGCTAAAGCAGCACCTGAAATAATCGGGCATTCCATTTGCATGAAAATTTTGTATGAGAGCTCTATGCCAAAAAATGACTTCAGGTTGTGATGATTCTTTCCTTTGACGGTCTCTGAAAACAATCCTGTCTGAAGTAGGCAGGATTACCTTGAAAGTTTGATTTCCTATTGTTATCAAAATACCAAAACAGGTTTTGAAGAGGGAAAAAATGGATTGAATCCTCTAGGTCAGAGAGATTCCACTGTGCTTACAAGAGAAAAAAAGGAAAAGCAAAAAAGAACAAAAACCAAAACAAAACAAAGGAACAAGCAAGCAGTAACACCCACACTAGGGAACACTGGCAACATTGTCTGGGATCTACCAGGCTCCATCACTGCCTGAGCCACTGCTACGGCACCGAGCAAAACTGTAACTTGTAGTAAATGCACAGAAACAAAATCCTTACAGTGTTAAAGCTTTGAGTTTTAAAAATGTTGTTATTAAAATATTATTTCATCTTGATTGCTTGTCCCACAGGATTTCTTTCCACCTATTTTGCAGGGACCTCACGGATCACTTTTCAAACCAGGAGAATTTTTTACATTCCCTTTGCTGTCCCTACTTGGTGACCAAGAACAATTACATATTTTACAAAACCATTTGAAATTCTGCATCCAAAAATTACAGGAAGCTTGAGCATTTTGGATTTTGTCTAATCCAGTCCGTAAAATTGAGAAAATCAGCACATAATCACATCAGTTCTTGCCAAATTTACCAGCTTAAGCTGAAATACTCCTATGCAAACAGCACTACACAAACTCACGAAACACTGGGTTAATTCCGTATTATGTCTCCTCAAGCGAGCAGCCAACAAGGCCTGGCTGGGCCTGATGATGGCAACTGCAGGCACATTGTATCTGCACTGGCATTCCAGAAAGCCTTGTGTTCAAACCTGACTGTTTGATATTGCAATTTCACTTCTAAGCGCTGAGCTAGCATGCAGCAACTCCTCTCCAGAAACCCACAGCTAGATGATGTGTTCTTTTCTTTTCCAGTACTTGATGTAAAGAAAACAGCACAAGAAAAGTATCGCGCTGCCAATAAAGTGGGTGCTTTCATACCATGGGCACACCACTTTGCTTTGTGAACACAGCTCCTCAGATAGGAAAACCTGGTTTTAATAATGCATTAAAACAATGGGGTTAGATGTAAAATAATTTCTGCTGAAAAAGCATTTAGTAGATTCTATACATGCATTAAAGTGTAGCTGTATTTTCAAAAAATTAAAACAACAAAAGGAGAAATTAATTTTTGGCTTTCTGGTAAGTTTTGAAAGCAAAGAACCAGATTTGTCTCAAAGCTTACTTTTCATAGAACATCACCAGCATTTTAGCAATGAGTTTGAACTCAATTAGCTATCATTCCAAGGGAAGACAATCCAGGATCTCTTAATTTTCAATTAACATTCAGTCACGAAGCATAGGAAAACAATTTGCTTCATGGGTAAAACAGCAACTTGCTGAGTCCTAGAGCACAATAAATTGCTTTTGCAGAGAAGTAAAATTAATTATAGTATTTCACTTAGACGAAAGAACAAAGAAAAATAAAGACTATTAAAAATATTTCAAAATATCCCTTTTGATATTTATTGCCACACTGCATATAAGTCACTCTGAACAGATCCGACATGTTCAATCATATGCTGATAAAAGATGAAATTTATGAATGAAAAATCACAAAAAAGAAGGTTTTCATCACTTTTGTGTGTTATCTATCATAACATTCCAAAAGTAGCCTTTTTCCCTATATGGCAAAATCACCACCTACTTAAGGATCAAGTATAAGCCTCAATTTAATGACAAATCAGGAAGCTTAACTGTTCAGACACTATAATATTTGGTGTAAACTTTGGCCCTCAGATGAAACAAGCAGGGACAAAGCTCTGGAAAGCAACTGAAAAATCTCACTTTCATAATAATAATAATAGTGTAATAATCCTACATAAAAAAGTATAAGCCTCAATTTAATGACAAATCAGGAAGCTTAACTGTTCAGACACTATAATATTTGGTGTAAACTTTGGCCCTCAGATGAAACAAGCAGGGACAAAGCTCTGGAAAGCAACTGAAAAATCTCACTTTCATTCTGAAAGGCGAATTAGGCAGTAATAATCTTACATAAAACTTTCACAAGGTTCACTGGCCAATTTCCAGAGGAAAGCTATGGTAATATTCTCAGCAGAACAGTGTAGTAAAAATGGAAGAGTCCAAGAAAAAGTAGCTTCTCACCCTCTGCCCTTAATCTTAAATATTAGCAAGTCTAAGGCACCTTTTTTCCTGCGGAAACCCCACCTGACACTCAGCCTGTCATGGAGGATTTATGTTCAGCAGTTGCCCCGTGACACTATTTTTCTTCTTGTATAGAAACTTCTCATTCCACTCCTGAATAAAGCTGGAGCAGGGCAGCCAAGCCTGGGGAATTCCTCTAATCCCAGCGCACAGCCCCTGGGCTCGGAGGGGACCCACTCCTCCTCTGAAGCCCCTGCACCCCGAGAGAGAGGAAGCAACGCGCCCTGCTCAGGACAGGCTGCTCGATTTGAAAGGCAGTAAGAACCCAGCTGAGCACCAGTGAAGTCACACTCACTTTCCCCTTGTCATTACAGGCTTCATGTAACAGCTCTGCTTCATAATTAAAAACTTCCACAGATAATAAGAAATGCAACTAAGCAATTAACAACTTTCCTGTTATACTTATCATTTAATTAGCATTTTACGAGGATTGTTTGTTAAGAACAAGAAACATCTTTCTGCCCCTCTCAAAATGAACTATGCTTTCATGCGGGATTAGGAAACACAAGTGAACCTCCTAGCGTTTTCAACCGCAGCCCCGAAGTGCCGGGCTCCCTCCCAGCTCCGTTAAGCAGCTTTGTGTTCTAGTGGCTTGAGTAAAAACCTGAATCAAGCCAGAAGCACATCAGATCCTAATTTCTGCTGGCATTTTGCAAGAGTTGGATAAGTCATTTGACCTCTTCGTGCCTCACAAAACAGATTGAAAGATTCTTGGAAAGCCAACATTTCAATGTAAAGCAGATGCCTCACGTAAACAGATACCTCCTGGGCAGGTATGCGTGCCCATTAAGACCTACTCGTTCACTGAGAGACTATACTGGTGGGAACCAGCTTTGTAAATTCTGAAGCCAGGGTGCAGGATTTCACATTCTAACACAGTAATTTTTGAAAAATTAAAAAAAAAAATCACTCTGAACACATTTCTCAGGTTCATTTAAATGAATTATGATTGCACCATCTTTTTATAGCAGTTATTACGTATGTAAAATAACTTACTTCAGTTTTCAATCAAAACTATGTTCATGCCAGCACAATTCCTATTAAAGTCAGCAGGCTATACTCTCAAAAATCCCTTTACTTTGACCATATTATATTTTTCTCACGAGATCTGCATTTTACTGCACTTTACCCTCTTTAAAATATTCTCTGATGGAAGTCCTCTTACAGCAACTCCAGAAGCATTCATCTTCTTGATCATTAAAGAGAACATGTCCAGCAAAGGGGAAAAGAGAGATGTAAAAACCATATTAAAGGAAATAAATAAGGAACACTCTAAATTTTAATGCGTATCAAAGTTTTTCATCTACATGTAAAATGAACTGACAGAGAAATAAGTTAGTCTACTAGGAACAAAGGACAAAGTTAGTAAAGGCCAAATCAAATCAGGCCAATTGCTGGCTAATTCTGTGTGCCCTTTTGCAATGGATAGTAATAGTGTTAGTGGTATGTAGGAACCCTCACTTAAAGTTTCTTGCTAAAGGGCTTCCCACAATTCATAGGAATAAAGGAGACAGGCACTTTGGTGACCTTCGTTGGAACAGAACGTGTAGCCAAAAACCTCTCCGCAGACAGAATGGATACAGGATGAGTATGTAGCTGGAATACGGGTATTCAGCTGCAATATGCATCAAATCTGACCAATAAATGTAACCAAGGAGCAGTTTAGAAACTTGAACACATGAAGCAAAAAAAAACCCACAACCCAACAGCAACTCACCAAAATTCCACCGCCACTCATAAAACAAGACACCAAACAATCAT
Organism: Apaloderma vittatum; assembly: GCF_000703405.1. Classification (NCBI taxonomy): domain Eukaryota; kingdom Metazoa; phylum Chordata; class Aves; order Trogoniformes; family Trogonidae; genus Apaloderma; species Apaloderma vittatum. The sequence continues at coordinate 15,496 of NW_009720011.1, read as the reverse complement.
CAATTCAGAGATACCAAGAGTTAACGCTTCATGGTTTGACACTGACGTTCCTGGCTACCTGCAGCAAAATTGCTGATCTCCAAACACAGGAGAACCTTTCCAAACGTGTTACAGAGCAGAAGAGCAGTAACACAGGTCTGGCCTCTCTTGTATCAGACCCAAATTGGACAACAAATCAGCACGCTGGAGACCAGAAATTTTCCAGAACCTGCTGACTCTGCCTCTGCAGCCAGTGAGCCCCTCCCCAGCCTAAACCTGCAGGGACACCTTCGACTCCAGAATAATTTGTGTCAGACATTGGAGCAGAGTCACAGAAATCTCCTGCACGATATACAGACCCATTGAGCACAAGGACCTCTTCCAAGCTGAGGACTCTTTAATGTCCATGGACATGTTACACTGGAGCTAGTAGCTCTTCCCAGAACCGAGTTGACCCATGATGTGGACCCTTACTGCATGTACCAGAGTCACCGACAGCACTACCTGACCGTGCTTCAGTGTGAGATCATTATGGACACTGAGTTTATTAAAGCTACTACTCGACAAACCATGCAGCTTTCCACAGCCCAAACCCCTCAGCCTCAGCCTGGTCACAGCAATACTATCTGTAAAATCAAGATGCTCATGTTTAATCAAATATACGAACACCTTTTAAGTACATAGATGCCTTGTAATCTAATCTGAGTAGATTTAGGAGAACCAAACAATTTAAAACAAAACACAAATAAACCTAGCAATACAGTGAACAAAACAGAATGCATCGGCTTCAAATAAAACACAGCCCCCAGCTCCTACTGCTGGAACTAGCTGCAACAGATGTTACCAGGCTCATTAGAAAGAAAACAAATCGGATAGAAATCACTACGTGATTCCAGTTATTTTTAAAATACTCATATTTTTAGCACAGGACTTCAAGGTCATTGAAGGAGGTCAGGAATTTTACTGCTTCTGACAAGGTAGCCACCATTTCCTCCCTGCCGTAGTTCTCATTAATCAGCTGAAGAAGAATTGCAGCTAAATTTATTACAGCTATGCCCACGAGAGAATTCTCTCCTCTGACTCATGAGAGATGCCTGCACTCATTCCACTCTTCATGCAAACATTAGTTCAAAAATAGACCAAAATAAACTCCATGGATCTGAGACTTTTGCCCCAGGAGCCTAATGCCATACTAATGAAATCAGTGGGAAATTCACCACTAACTTCAAACAAATCTAAGATCAAGAACAAAATTAACTTCTAAGATTTCATACTTAGAGAAACTTGAAAAAGATCTGAAATTCCTTCACAACCTTCAATAAATTAAGCCCTACATTACTCCTGTGAACTTGGACATATCCCATCTGAGTGACAAGGAAGCAGAAGGATTTTAAAAATGGTTTTCAAAAGCAGTACTAATTCAATAGCACAAGATAGTGCACAAGACCTTTGCAACAGCAAAAGCTTCTTTTCTAAGAGGACAGGCACGTACAAGATGATTGTGACAAAATGGTTTCCAAAAGATCAGCCCCAAATTTTCTAAAACTATGCATGTCAACCTGGAAGGAAAATCAGGGGCCACTCTTGGAAATGTAATTGTTTTCAGCTTGACGAAATGATATCACAGGGCTGCATACAGAAAATAAAATTTGCAGATATTTAGCCAGATACTGCTCTTCACAATTTACTTCCTCATAACTTCAAGGACAGGTTGCTCCTTTACATAGTTAAGAGACCTGCCACGTTACTAATCCTCATGGTGCCGTTGTCAAATTTGGTGCTTGAATTTTTGTCCACTACTCTGCAGTCCTTAGCAAGCTTAGGTAAAATTCCTTCCGGAATACACCTGTGTCTGTTGGGCCCTGAAAAGACAAGGCAGCTGACCCAAAAAAACCCAAAGGAGAGCCCCAAAAGACCTAGAACCTTTGGGGGCTCCTTGTGAAAAGGGGCTGGGATGCTGGGCCCAGAGCAGGGTCATAGCAGCAGATCTCCGCAGCCACACGCAGGTAATTGCAGGGCTGCCGAGCAGCCAACCAGCACAACTGCACTTCAACTAGCCACCTGCCCCAAAATCAATGATACGCTGCGATTAATTTTATCAAACACCTTCAACAGCCTGGACAAAGGGGCAGAGCCCACCTTCAGCATGTTGGCAGATTTGATGGACTGCGGATCAAAGCTGCTGCTCAGAGAGATCTTGATAAACATGAGAAATGGGCTGATGAGCATCACACACTTAAGAAAAGTCAAATGCAAAATGCTGAACTTGAGACATAACCCCGTGTACTGCCACAGCTTAAGGGTGGGCTGGTTAGGTAACAGCAGTGCAGAAAAGGACCTGGGGGACCATCAGTTGAGTTAGCAGCGCTTAACAAACTCTAAAATACCTTCCACTTTCTCCATATTTTTTTTTATTTTTTTTAAATTAAGCAGCATCATGTTTAGCAGATGGTGAGTGGGTGGCCAGGTCATTGTGTGAAGCAAAGATTGCCAAGCAGCAAACAAGATTTTGCTGCTGATAAATAACTATCACCTAAAGTCAGCAAAATGTCATAAAAAATTTTCTGTTTCATGTAACACTAATGGTAAGTCTTAGCTTTTTGCTTACCTTTTGGAATTTCTTATATACAACTCCTAACCGATGCTCCCAACACGACAAGAAATATCCTGCCTCAGAAAAGGGAAGCAGGCTTTCTTTTTTATTGAAATCTTGCTTTCCTAACCCACCCTGGCAGTCCCTCTTTACCATCTCACATTTAAAAAAATACCAAAACAGGAGTTTTAACTTTAAATATCCAAAGCTTTTCTACCTTTCAAACACATAAAATACCAATGCAGCAATAGTTGTGCACAAGTACTCTGTAGGGTGATCGCATGTTTCCACCCCAGGTACCAAACCTGCTTCAACAGAGTCACTGGCACTTGCTGGAGTAACTTCCGACCTTTCCAAACCAAGGGCTTGAAACATCTTAAAGCTGGAATCTCCAGATGAGGAAAAAGATGGGGGAGAATCACAAACACAAACTAATCAATCAACTTTCTTTTTCCCCCACCTCAGGAAGAATTACACTAATCACCACATATATCACAATTTCAAATAAGAAATGAAACACTGTAGGAATTAATAGGAAATCTAGGTGCAGACATGTATTTGACATCTTCCATTTTTTTTTACATAAATGGAAAAAAAGGAATGACGATATTTCAGACTGTGCAGAAGAGTGCATACTCTAGTGGCCAGATTTTGAACAGCCATTATCTGTAATCTGAAAGAAACCCTAACACATTCGGATAAATGGACAGAAATTCAACGTCACAATCTTAAATTAAGCCATGTGCATCAGAATAACATCCAAATACAATTAAATAGAAATATGTAGAGTGTTGATTTATTTCAGCTCAAGAAATGATCAAGTCTACTACAGTTGTGTAACACTTATATCACCTACTAGAAAGAAACATACATAATTTAATACCTACATATTTGGAGGCCACGCCTCCCTATGCCATTTTATGCAGCTACAGACACAAAGGAACAGTTCTGAACACATACACTACACTGGAAATACAAGAACAGAGGAAGCAAATTTGAAAAACACAAGAGTGAAGCAGTTCAGTACACTTGTTGACCTGAAAGCCTCGGTTCAGAGAAAGAGGTATGATCACCTTTCAGTTCAAGGGATGCCCACAATGCCTCGGCACATGGAAAACTGGGGCAGGTAAGACTCGGCAGAAGTAAGTCAACTGCACATCAATTTAAGAGGTGAGAACACTTGATTTTGGTTTAAGTATTTTTGCTTCAGGATGGAGAGAAGAATGTGTGTGGTCTGTAGGCAGGGAACATCACTTCTCTGTTCTGTAGAATCTTTTATTCTTCCGTAGATAGGGAATGTAAGAAATACGGAAAAGTCTGCCCTCTGTTCAGAGAAAATCCCAAACCACTGCTTTCGATCACCTCATCTGAGCTTACAGAAGACATATCATAGGACTTATCCAAACTACTCTTTGTTTAAACTCAAATACATTGTTAGATTTTGCCAGCAATTAACATAATGTCAAAATTTTTAAGGTATATTCATTATCTTTTCCAGTAGTATGTAACAACAAGAAGTCTCAGGCTAACTACAATTCATATTAATATGCATTAGCTGAATACAGCATGGCCGATCAAGCTTTGAGGTACTTACTAGAGGAGAAGGAAACTTCTATTTTTGTAAAAAGCATCTTGTTCAAATGATCTCTGCCAGATTCTGTAAGATTTCAGGTCATTTGCCAGCAGGGAGTACAGGCTTGGGGGAAACAGAAGCCCTGTAGCAGTGGAGGTCTCTCCCTGGACAAGCCAGTACAAAGTGCCCTAGATAACAGGGCTGCTCTTCAGCATTGTTAAGTGTTTTCTGTATTTATGGGCACCTACAAAAAGTTCCAGGACTGGTAATGGATTAGCCTCCTTGTGCAACTCTACACATCACTTGGCAAACTGGACACTCCTCATTTCTCCTCTTAGCACCTCATGCCTTCAGCAAGAAGCCTGTGTCATGGGGTTCCTAAACTTCTCTGATCTACCATAGCACAAACAAACATATACCTTCCATTCTCTACATATCTACCTTCATTTAGTAGAGTCATCTCTTCAGAGTGGATAAAAGACAAGATATGACTTCTTACCACTACTTGCCTACTGGTCAATAAGAAGCAGTCAATGCAGTATGTTCTTAGCAGAATGCTGAAGTGCTGTGCTGCACTTCCATGCCAAACTTTCTATTTTCGGTGTAAAAATTGGGATGTGAATTTTGAGTCTACTGAATAACAGGATCTGTGGGATATATCCTTGAAACAGCCTTTGCATTGATTTCTCAGTGTAGCAAGAATCTTTCAGTTTGAGAAAGTCCCAGCAGATAAGAAAAAAGGCTCCTGACTTCTCCTAGCACCACAATTTGTACTTTAAGCCTGACACATGAAAAGTTCCTTAGTGCAAGTTTTCACTGATTCAGTCAAGAAGTAAAGCCTGAACCATGTACTGCCATCAGCCTTGTCCTTTACACCTTCCTGTAAAGATATCCTGGATTATTTTTTTCATTCTGTCCTACTATTGTCAGTATCAGCAGTGAATTCACTAGAGGAGCATACATGAGATACCAAACTGTCTCTTTCCCAGTTTGGAGTTAGATGTCCTTAAAATCTTGTATTTTTCACTACTGGAAATACATCATGTTTCGGTTGTGCCCAATGAAATGCTACATAAACATAGAGAAGACTGATGGAGATCCAGCACTAACAAAGTCCAAAAGAACAAATAAATGATCTCTATATTTGGATAGAAAAATTTCTCAGGAGAGCAGACTTGGACTGCCATTCTTGGTTGATCTCAGATATCTTATATTTCAGTGCTATTCCCTTACCAAATAAACATATTTTAGCACACTTGACCACACATCAGGGTAATAACCTCATCTCAAGGTTTTCTGAATAGGGAAATCAAGAGTTCTTTAACTCAGAATGCTTTTGCCTCCCTCATTTCCTGTTTGGCAAGGATCATGCCAACAAAACAAACTCTCCATTAATCTTATTGCTCCAAGACATCTTGAGGCTTCTCTCTACTTCAGATACTAGGTTCAGAGAATCACATGGACATAAAACGCAAAAAAAATAACATTACAGAACTGACCATCAGCTGACCTGACAGGCTGACTGTGATTAAGAGCAAAAAGGAAGAATATCAATTAAGCCAAGTAAGCTGATATAATTCCAGACTATACACCTTATTTGTGCAGGGTGAGGTAACTGAGCTTTCTAGGTTCCTCTGAACTCAGTTACCTACAGGGTCTTTGGTTTCACATTTTTTCGTCCTCAACTGGCAAAAAATCTCTCTCAATTGCAAACTCCGAGCTAAGGCTAATGTACTTCAGCCTGCCTTCTGCCACACGTTTCAGTTTCACAAGCTAGCTCTTCTATCTACAGAGTTCGAGTGTGGGTTTGCTGTTCTCGGCACTTCTGCCTGATGAAAAGCTTGTTTTCTGTTGAGATCACAAAAGCTCCACAACTGTCAGTTTACAAGTTTTGCAGCAGGCACCACTCCTCTGCTGGCTTTTACCTTTGTACAGCTCAAGAGCACAGCTCAGGCTGTGAGTGCACACACTGTCCTGACCCAGGGCTTCACATATGCACTGAAATGAGCTTTCTTCTCCTTGGCAACAATAAATAATCTAATAAAAAAGACACAGCATCTTATAAACAGATTGTTATACTTTTGCAGAAGTCCCCAAGGGCCAGCAAATTTTGACCCAGCTGACTGACACCTCCAGGCATATCATATTTTAAAATAATATATCCAGCACTTCTATCAAACTGTATTTCACTTGCTTAGACAACCCACATGCCATCTCAGCCATTTCAGAGTACTTTGAACCTGAAGTCCTTCCAAATGAGAACATAGATGTTCTGAGGTAGCCAGTGGGAGGGTGACAAAGGGCAACTTTAAATAAGGCTGCATTGTGGTTGCCAACAGGAAAATAGAATTAATTTATACATTTTAAAGCAGACTCAACTGCTGTACTTGCTCTCTATTTGCATAAAGTTTTGTATAGAAACACAAAATAATTAATTTCCAAATTGAAAAAAATATTTAGAGGGATATGACTAAATTAAAAGTAGTACAAAAGAACAGGGATTGATTGTTCATGATTTCTCCCAGTGCAAGAGAAGAGAGCCATCAAATGGAGCTACATGCTACATGTTAAATAATCAAATGAGGAGAATATTGAGACAACACGCAATCAAACTTAGATGAGAATGACATTAGTCCAAACCATCGCAACCATTCATTTTCAGGCTTTCATCTAATTGTACTAGTGAAAGACTATTCATTTAATTAGGTTTAGAAGACCAAAAGCATCTCACTTCCAGATCAATCCACACTGAAGTATCTCTGGGATCACCCTACTCAAGGGGACGATTCTCCTTGGCCAGCACAGGGTCTTTCCCCAAAGTACTAAGTGTTCCCTGTCCTCAAAGGGACTTTGCCTGTCCCCCATTCAGTACCCCTTTCTTTCATAAACCAAAATATTCATAAACTGCAATTATATACTGTAAACCGTGACCCAGTGATGCTGGTTATATTTTCAACTTCTGAGACCTTCTAAAACAGTTAATTTCTTAGGTTCCTCATCTCATTTGCTTTCCTTAGTCATACCTGCGATTTAGGAACAGAGCCCAGAATCTCTCCCCTTCCCACGCCTCAGAGAGGTCTGATATCTTCCTGTTCTATGGCATTATGCTCCCTTTAAAACAACTGAAAACTGCACAGAGCTGCCAAGTTGCCTTCTCACATTACAAATTCAGCTCCAGATTTCTGTCCTTCATCATATCCAGCTCTTAACATTACTGATCACAAGTTTCTCTCCTCTCCTTCTTCCTGCTGTTGAAAGTACATTTCAGATTATTTTCACTACAAAGTTGTTAGTTGTAGAAGAAAATACAAATGAAACTTTTCATTCTAAATTTCTAAGTGCTAGAGACATTTCTAAACCATGTGGTAGAAAAGTACACTTGGAATAAGAAAGAGAGGTTGCGTGCATTTCATTTCAGGTTACCCTTTGCAACTTCAGGAGCATTTTACAGGTCACTTCACCAACAGCAGTCACAAAACACACCCATGCAATGGTTACACTGTAGAATCTAAAAATCCAGCTGTACACACTAAGATCCAGGTGTCAAGACATATCTAAGAGGATATCAACTATTGGAATTGATGACGTTGCACACTTCAACACTGCAGTGAAGCTGGGGTCAAATTTTAGACAATGCAGAGGCTGAAGTCACTCAAGAGGAAAGTTTTCCCTGGCCTTGGCACCACTGCCACAGTGCTGTGACCCTCTGGATGTCGTCAATGCTTGAGAATGTCAGGATAAGACTCATTACAGACCAATTTGCATGAAATTCAGTGACCTGTGACACCAAGTGGATCAGACTAGACAATCTGATTATGTCTTCTGTGAACCTCCTAAAAAGAGATGGATTAGATCCTCCAATAAAAAGACTTGACGGGGCCCCCCACTGCTCATAGACCAGAGGTCTTGCCATCAGTGCTTCCCAGACATAAATGAAAGTCAACCTCTCTTTCAGTTGTCCCTAAAAGTTGCCAATATTGTTTTTTCTCGAACAGCAAGGACGAAAAAGAAGCTTGGCATTTTTCTTCTTTACAATTCTGCTGGAATCGAGCAGAGAAGCTGGGAATTTGTGCTACTTGGAATGTAGGCACGGATCAGCAAAGGTGGGATACTCCACTTGGCAGATTGTCCTTTGAGTTAGAGGGAACCTATAAAAGGAGTGGTTCTCAGTTCAAGATATTCGGGTTTGTGCCCTAATTCTGCAGAACCAGCAACAAGGTACACATTTTGCTTCTCAATTAATAGATGGTACTAGTGATCCTCGGTTCTCCCAAAATTTTTATCCATCACAAGCAGAGAAGTTTCTATATGAAGCTCATTTTTATTGTGAACAATATAAGAGAGTCTCCTGGCAAACGGAAACCATGCAATGACATTTGCTATATTTGGCAAAATGGAAAAGCGTGACTGCACAGATATGATTTCAAGTCTGTTCAAAGCAGAAAGTGAGGTCACTGCACTAAAACGTTCTAAGGACAACTAAGTATAAAAAGATTCACAGAGCAAAACCTCTGAATTATGACAACCACTTAGATTTAAAACACTCTCATTAAGGAATTGCCTGAGTTTTCTAGGATTCTCTAACAAAACTCAGCCAAACAAAATAACCTATATTTCTATGATACAGAATGATTGTCCTGTTCCACTTAGATTTGTCCCTTTTTAGAAAAAAACACAGAAAAGAAAGCTGGAGGAATTGAGCTGCTTTACAACTACAAATTCAACTCTACACACAGCAGCAGAGGATGGGAGGACTTTGCCCTGGGCAGTGGGCCTCAGAACGAGCACCACAACTCCAGGCAGAGGAAAGAAACTGCTGATGGATGAAAACAAAGCTCACAGTGCTTCACAACGAAATCCACAAAAAGGTTGGCTGCACAGACAAAATCCCTACTTTCAACAGATTTCCTTCTTTCAACAGCTTATAACTGTACATACCTGATGGGATTCTGAAGCCACCCAACAAACTGCTCCTGCAAACATTCTGCGGCGACTCCACTGCTTCTAATGGAGCAGTTCAGAGCTCACGGTCCATCTTTTTCAACAGCTTATAACTGTACATACCTGATGGGATTCTGAAGCCACCCAACAAACTGCTCCTGCAAACACCGCTTCTAATGGAGCAGTTCAGGGCTCACAGTCCATCTTGTCTGGAAAAACCTTGACTGAAGGCAATCAGGAACAGACAATAACTGATAACACGGTCAGATCTCATTTTAGCCTGTTTATAAGGATTGGTGGTCAACAAACCTGTTTCTCCCACCTGGGCCATCCAGTTAACAGTGCAAACACAAACATTTCATAGGAGGCAATACACGACATTTTTTCTCTGTGACCAAGCTAAACATGCATGAACAGCCTTTTGCTGCTTTTAGCAAAAGAGAAAAGGGAAAACTGTCCTTACTAGACGAATAAGGCAGCCCGGTTGGCTGGGCTGATGCTGGTGAACTTTGCCAAGTGCTGCCCAGTGCTAGTTACATCGATGAGAGCATCAAGTGGGTCACCACAACCCGGCTGTTCTCAAGAGGAAGCTGTTCACACCTGTGACAAGCAGCAGAATTTGTCAGTATGTGTCCAGCTGTGCTCCAAAGGGCTTCATCAGCTCCAACTATGTGAGATTACAAGCCCCAGCTGTGACACCCACCTTCCAGCCCCAGGCCCACCAGGAATCCAACCAGACTTCTGAACACAGAAGGAAAAGCACAGAACTGCTCTGGACTGGCAGCTGCCTGAAGTCCTCATTTCCCCATCTTGCGTTCTAAGCGATGCTCCTACCCATCCCTAACTCCTGAGCTGCCCTGAGGTACCCAATGCTAAGAGCAGCTCTGGGTGTGTTTCGTACCAGCTGTGCTCCAAGCTGACTGGACAAAGAGTTGGTGACCAGGCCCAAACGTCCACATCCAAACCGAAGTTCAACTTACGGCTTGTAGTCTTTGCCCTTTAAACAATTTTCCTGTATCGTTGTGTGCCAAGAAAACAAGTGAGCAAATAGGGAAAGGCAAACAGTGGAGGCACTGATTACAAAAGCCTACTTCTGATATTTTTAATGTGCTTAGTGACATCATCTATCACAGCCAGATGTTAGAAATTTAAGTTGAACAAATTAAAAGCCTGATTTTTGCCCTAGGCATATTTTACTTTGTAGCGCATCTCATTAGTGTGGTTTCCTTTAATGGCTCATTTAGTTTTGGACTGAAAATTAGAAATTAAGCAAAAGCTAATTTAAGCAAACAGTTTTGTATAGCCACTTGCTGGCACCTCAGAACTCATGGGGCTTGAGAAGAGTAAGGAAAAAAGGGCTTTCTGTTTATCAACTTCACCACAAGTTTTCAGATGCTAAAATATTTAGGTTCAAAATACTGTGAAGGGAATATTTATTTTCTTAAGAAATTCTTCCATGGGAATTTAGAGGTCTGAAGTTGATGTATCTACCCTTGGTGGCCAATTTTAATTGGCAATATCCCTTTAAAAACAAAGGGCCCTAGCTCCAAAGAAGGTGTTCTGAATGAGAAAACAAATTTGGTTTTGAGAAATTCAGATGTCTGGAACCTGACATCTTCAAAGCAGAAAGAGCCTTCCCCAGGAGAATGAGCTTCCAAAGAGAATGAAGGGAAGGCCAAGAGGGTGTGGTGAAGGAATCTTAAGAACTGAACAGAAAGATTCCAAGGTCTGTCTACATGAAAGAATCAAGTATTAAAAATATAAAATAATAGTATCATAAAAAATATTTTTTTTTCCTGTGAAACTAATCAGGTCTTAATTAAATATGCAGAAAATGCTAAGTGTGTGAGTTAAGCAATGAATCAGACAAAGCTCTCACCCTCTGGCCTCATTATATATTACACAGAAACTTGCAATTACTTTCTACATATTTCATTGTTTTACATTAATGACACATAATCCTACATCCCAAAGATGCTCTATGGGACTGAGATGTTTAATGCTGCTCAACTTTCCTCCATATGCTGCCACTGCAGAAACTTTTATCTCCTCAACAGCTTAGGTGCATCTTCAGAGGTAGGCATGAAACAATGATCCTCTTAAAGACAAGTTACACAAGTTGTTCCAAGTTCCTTAGACTATCCAGTAAATTCCAAAATACCGTGGAAATCCAGCTCAGGGCTGATACTCTGGAGGATCAACTAAAAGCAAAACAGCTAATTCCACAGAGAGCTGACGTTTTCCAATCCATGGATTCATTAAGTAAGTAAAGTTGTTTGAACTCCTCCCCACAGAAAGTCTTACAGCAACAAATGTTTTCACAGCGGTGCTAAGTTCCGGGGTGTCTCTTCACTGCACACACAGGATGTTGCTTGCTTGGATGTGCATTACAACAGTTGCAATCTGCATTATTTCATCTAAATCACGAAGCAACTTGTAAGTGGTCACAGCTATCAGCTTCCTTCCTCTGCCTCACAAATCCATCTTGCTGAAAGCAATTACTCACCTGAGCAGAAAGTTCCTTCAAAGGGACATTGCTGCAGCTGAAATCCCACTTGCACAATCTCCTACTTCTTCAAAAAGGGCTCAAACACTTGTCAGATTTTAAGTCACACAGAGGAACAGAAAAGATGAAGTCAAAAGCCTTTAGCTGTTAACTACCTTTAACGGAGAGGTACTGCAGACCCAAGAAGGGACTTTTATACAAAGGGGTTTGCACAGTATCAGTGCAGTATTGATGCAACGTCCTCCCACACATCACATGCCTAGAGGCGCCATGGATTGCTTTGCAATATGCTGAAAGGATTCTGTCAAATTTCATAGCTGTTGCTCTTGAATTGCCAAAGGGTCCTCTCTTTCAGAAAATAAACTGTGCATCAAACCCTGAGCTGGCACAGAACTGCTAACTTTGCTACAGTGAGGGGAACTTAAGCAGCCCAAGATGAGGAGCTGGGCTCTTTAACACACCAGTTTCATCCTCAGCCTCACACACCAAACACAGGAACTGATCTGCAACAGAAATTCATTCCTGACATCAAGGGGTAGGTGTTTCAAGCCAGATTTAGAGAGCAGGGGCCAGTTTCTGCAAGGTTCTGCCACAACTCCATTCGAAGCTGCATGGAGTGTTTCTATGGACAATCTGAGAAGGTCAGGAAGCACAGACAGTACTGAAATGAAAAAAGTAAGTTTAGCGTACTTTATGTCCAAATTCTCTCTGCTATGCTCAAAGGAAAACAGAAGAAGCAGAACTTGCCAAGATTTTTTCCTTCTTACATTTGCTTTGAAAATACATAGTTTGATATCTACATTATTCATATATTTGGACCAAACATAAAGAGTTTGAGGAAAAATACAGTTCAATTTTTTTATTTTCTAAATAAAACATTTTGGATATTTTCCCCGAAGTTGTTTATATCTTAAAAATAAGAGGAAATGTTTTAATTTAAAATAGATTTCTTTAATGTCTGAGCATTTTGGATTAACTAGAAAGGGCTATCCACCAGTTTGATAGCCAAATAATAACAACAAAATCCCCTGCTATTTCAATAGCTCTAAAGAACGTGGATTAGAAAGACAGATCGTGTAGAGCTCTTTATGATTTTTGGAAACATGTTATGAGAAAAGCTGTAGGAGAGCTACCTACAAGTAAAGCTGTAAATAGAAGTGGCAACTTGTCCATCAGCACTGTCACAGACTGGCAGGCTGTGCTGTCTTCACAGGTCCCTACGGGTAACACTTCCCAACAGGTTCTGAGCAGGGCAGAGGAAGAGGTACTTTCTGGAATTTCATGCAACAAGTTTTCCATCACAGAAGGGATTTGGTTTTATTTATTTTTTTTTTGGTGGCTCCAACACAAACACCCTTTCTGGTAACTTCCTAGAGGCACTGACAGACTCAATTCAAATTGCTCAAAGGAAATAGGTGATGGAAATCAAATCCATGAATTGATTCACGAGGAGGCTTGTTAGTTTTGTGGTTTGGAAAAGTAATTTAGAGGTTTCAGGCACAGCGCCCGTTGACTGAAACGTGGAAGTTAAACTCTGGAAATTCAGACCTTGTGCTGAACATACAGGAGTATTTTTTAAAGAGGCCTTGTCACTGGAATAGTCTTTAGATCTAAACTGTGTTCCCCAATGGCTGTTTGATTTATTATGACTGTATCAGTTGCATAAAAAGATTCTCTCCCTAAAACATTTTGTCATCTTCAAGTCTGAGGCATGCTCTTTTCAAGGTAGCTACTTGAAGAAGGCAAAAAAAAAAAAAAAACAGAACATATCATTCACAAGTTTGAATTAAATTCAGTGCTGTGTTTGCTGTGGGATTTAATTGTAAAGTTCCCATTAAGAGCAATGTGAGCTATGGGGATAGCACATCACACTCAAAATCAATCTGCTACTGTATCAGCAGAGATGCTGGAAAATACAGCTGTGTATGACATCCCAGCCTAAGCCAAAACCTAAAATCTGCCAGTTGTAAAGCAATTCCATGGATGATAGTACAGAGAGCTGCACCAAACAGCAAGGCTGCTCCAGACACAGGGTCAGGCTCATTACGGTTCAGAGGCAGTGCCACACAGTCTCTTGCGTGTTTGACTTCTTCAGGAAAGTATTTGTTGCCAATGCCACATGAATGTTTCCTGCCAGCCTCTATCATGTTACACTGGGCAGAAATAAATTAATGCCAACAGCTAGGAATCTGACTTTCACTTACACTGGTGAAAAACAGGGGTAAAGTCTGAGCATGGAAGAGATACAACTAAGAACAGAATTATATCAAGTGTTTCTAGTGCCAAACCACCGCAGTAGTGCCACGTGTGGTGAATTGTCTGCTATAAATTTGACATAATATTGTGTGAAGTGAAGTTTATAGGAATAGCAGTATTTTAAAAAAGGGTTTCTAATACCTGGGGTTTTTTTTCAAAGTGTCTTTAATGGATTTTGGTCTATACCCTTGAAATCTACATTTACATATGAAGCTATTTAAAACTCCTAAACAAGCTTTTAATCTTAATTCTATGAAACAGAAGGAAGGCAATGATTTCATGTCAGATCAAGGAGATGGCCGTATAAACTGTAAGCAGTTAATTTTTTTTTAGGAAGATCTCTTCTGTTTTCTGCTCACAGATTGCTCTAAAAACAGATCCCCACTCAATTCCCAGTCTGACTGACTTCTAAAGCCAGTTACATTAATGGTTCAGACTCAGTTAATCAGGCAGAGAGCACCACTGCCCCTTTAACTCTTCTAATCAAAACAATTCACCAGTTCCTCATTTAGATACAGAAGAGAACTATCAGATTTCTACAAAACCACAAAAAAGCCTGAGCAGCTGTTAGTTTCTAGATTAAAGCATAATTGGAAGGTAGCTGCTGATCCTAACATATTAGCAGAACCTGTGCAAATACTGTGGACGACTGCCTGCCATGCTCCTCCGTGCAAATGAACCATTAAAGAAACACTTTCTGAAGACCAGAGATAACGGAGGTCACTGGCATTAGGATCAAGGTTCCAGATAATCTTCAAATAAAGGCCTTCAGGTGCAAAGAAGCCCAGCTGGCACACATCTGAGTGATAATCTAAACATAATCCACAAACTAGCAAACGGAACACCGAATTAGTTATAACACTGAGGGACTACATAAAAGAACCAAGATTACTGAACTCCTAATTCCTGAATTTGATTACCCTGGAAACAGGGTAGCTGTTTACTTCATCTTATCACCTTCAAAGCTGCCTTGGACAGACACAGTTTTGTTGAACCAGTGTTGTATTTTAAATTTAGCCTCTGTAAGACTTGGCATGCAGTAGCAACCTTGGCTGAAAAGCCTGCAAAGTCAACAGCTAGGCAAACCACCCAAACCTTTCAGTTTTTAAAAGCAGCCATTTCTCAGAACAGGCTGCCTCACAAGTATGCTGCCACACTTCATGACGTGTGACATCACAAAAGAACAGTCATATTTGCACAGTGCTTTGGCTTTTTTATCAGGAGCTGCATCTTGGATAGTAATAAAAAAGAATAGGCAAAATTATCAATTTAAATAAAAATCTAGGAAGACTGAGGTTTGATTAACAGCAGGTTTAAATTTATCACCATTATTACCCAGGCCTAATGCAACTAAGTAACTCTACTACAAAGTTACTCAGTTTTCCACTAGTGATATTCTCTCCACCTCCAGCTAAAGTCTGTTCTTCATGCATTCCAGGAATTGAGAAGCACACTGCAACGGATGTCATTTTCCTGGACTTGTGCAAGGTGTTTGACACTGTCCCACATGACATCCTTGTCTCTAAAATGGAGAGACACGGATTTGACAGATGGACAACTTGGTGGATAAAGAACTGGCTGGATGGTCGTACTCAAAGAGTTGTGGTCAATGGCACGATGTCCACATGGAGACCGGTGACAAGCAGTG
>NW_009720010.1:1355-8205 GCF_000703405.1 Apaloderma vittatum | reverse complement strand
GGATGTATCTCATCAGGTCCCATGGACACACAAGTAGGTTCTCTAGGTGTTCCCAGACCTGATCTGCTTCTACCCTGGGTGGTTCTTCACTCTCCCAGATCCAGCCAACACCCGCTGTGAATTGAGTGGTGTAGTTCGAGAAGACTGAGGCAAAAATGTTGTTGAATATTTCAGCCCTCTCCACGTCCTCAGTAATCAGGTCACCTGTATCCTTCCACATTCTCTCTCATTTTTCTTTTTTCTCTTACGTACCTGTAAAATCCTTTTCTATTATTTCCAATGTCACTGGCCAGATTTGACTCTGTCAGGGCTTTAGCTTTTCTAATCTGGTCTCTGATTACACAAGCAATTTCCTTGTAATCATCCCAGGTTGCCAGTCCCTGCTTCCACGCTTTGTGTGCTCCCCTTTTGTATTTGATTTTCGCCAGGAGTTCTTTGTTTATCCATATAGGTCTCCTGGTGGTTTTGCTTGATTTCTTCCTTTTAGGGATGCAGTGCCTTTGAGCATGGAGATGATCCTTGAAAGTCAACCAGCTTTCTTGGGCTCCCAGTCCCTCCAGGGCTTTATCCCATGGCACACTACCAAGAGATGAAAGTCAGCTCTTCTGAAATCAGGTTTTCAAGCTTGCCCAGCTTCCCCCTCTGAGCTGCCCTTAGGATCTCAAACTCCACCATCTCCTGGTCACTGCAGCCAAGGCCACCCACAAGTTTAACATTACTCACCAGCCCTTCCCTATTGATGAGAACGAGATCTAACATGGCACCTCTCTCGTTGGTTCCTCTGTCACTTGGAAGAGGAAGTTATCATCAATGCATTCCAGTAATCTCCTCAATTGCTTGTTCCCTGCCATGTTGTTTTTCCAACTGATGTCGGTGTGATTAAAATCCCCCATGAGGACCAGGGCTTGTGATTGAGCAGCAGCTCCTATCTGCTTATGAAGGGCCTCATCCACTTGATCCTCCTGATTGGGTGATCTGTAGCACACCCCCACTGTAAAGTCTCCTACCCTTCCTTTCACCCTGGCCCACAGGCACTTGGTTCTTTCGTCATCACATGCCAGGTGGAGCTCCATGCATTCTCGCCGTTCACTGACATATAATTATCTGATGCAAGAAAAAGGGCCGTCTAACATCGAGACCTGTTTTCTGTTATTCATTACACTTGGCGTATTGGAGTCTCATTTGCTTCACACTTTATTGTTTTTATTTTTCCAACTCTTTTTGAGAAATTACAGTTGTAAATTCTGTAACCTTGGATATGGAAGTAAGAGGTGTACTCTTCCTGTGTCATGTGTTAGTAGGTAAAAGTGAACGTGTACCAGGACTCGGAAGACGTGCATATTCACATCATCAGATAACCTAATCTTAATGTGCTTTTCTTGAAGGATCTTCGCGAAGCATGTTTGAATAGGAATTACTGACCATCAGTAACCTGAATAACAGAATTAGCAAATGCTGTTAGTTAAAGGCGGAGGCGGAAGCTGGGAATCTTTACATTTCATCTGATCTCTAGAGGCCACAAAGAAAAACCTAATGTTTTACAAAATGAAATTTGTAGCAAGATACATTTTGCCTTGGAGCACTTCTTTCTTTATTCTACTAGCTTAGTGAGAACTTTGTTTTTATTTAACATTTAAAGCATGCCTGGAATATCCATCTAGAAGTTTACAAAAGTAAGTGGCTCAATAAATAGTCACCAGACCAATAGAAGTTGTCTTTCTACAATGCATGGGTAGACCAAGCACCTTAGATGTCTAAGAAGAGAGCTGCTGGACACGCTAGGGCTCAGCTCTGGGGACACTTTCTGGTAAGCTGAGAAGGAAGGGGTCTCCCTGAGCAGTACAGCCTGTGGCACATGGGCTGCAGTGCTCCAGGGTGGATTTCGACCTCTTCAGCCCACTAATGTCAGGCTTTACAACATAGAGGTGCAGCCCCAAATACCAGCCAAGGCCCAGCTGTGGGGCATTTGCCTTGTTTTTCTCTGTTATTTGTGGTTCTCTTAAGCCAAAGAGGAGGATGTGCTTTTAAACCTCAGGACCAATTTGCCTTAAATCAGTCCACCTCAACTAGCTCCCACCACGCAAAAACAATTTCATATTTCCTACCCCTGCCAGCACCTGTCAATGCTTTGGCAAGGATTATCCAGTCATCTGTAGATATGTTGGCTTCTTTTTTTTTTTTCTGGCCTGGGTAGCTTTCTATATTTAAATTTCCATTCTTTGCAGACATGAAAGCAACCTGGCTTTCCTGGGCAAGACCTGCATTTAGTCTTGCACAATTTTGCAGCTCTAAGCATAGCTAATGCGTTAACAGGTAGGGCAAGTGTGTGTTTGCTTATGTTATATGCAATGAAAATCTTGGTAAAATATTCACTTAAGTATTCCAAAATCCAGATATTTGCTGACATCTTTCATAGCTGTAGTCATACCTAGCTTACTTCATTCCTTTGAATCATGAGATTTCAGTAATTCCTGCCATTCAAGTTATCTTATTATACTGGTAAGGTGCATGTTTTCAAAGTGCAACAGACGAAGAATTGTTTCAAGGTTGTTTTCTGCTAAGTGTTAAGAATAAACCAGCTGAAATTACCTTAAATTGGCCATAGACCAAGGAGAGACTCGGACTGTTATTTTTACTCAATTAATGTATTTTAAGTTGATTCCCACATACAGTCTTATTTTTGTTTGCTTACTCCTCTGCTTAGCTCAGGCCTTGCCTGCTGTAGCTGCAGGAGAGCATGTTATGCTTAAGGTTGTCCTTGACTCTTCCAACACCTGAGTCACTGTGGTTCTTCCTGCAGCACAGTTCCTGACAGAAAAGCAACATTTTGCAGGGGTGGGGAGGAGCAGTGGAGTCATGACTTAGTCCAGTAGCTATTTACAGAGCACAAAGAGAGGATTAGGTGGCTCAGCTAGGAAGGAGCTACCAAGAACTAATCAACAGGATCTAATGCAGCATCTCACCTTGCCCCAGGGTCCAGGCATCCACCTTCAATTGAAATCTGAAGCAGAAGGTCCTCTGCTGAGATGAGGTGATTTTCACATACCTGACCAGAACCAATTTGAAGGTTTAAGTGCTTGTAGGAGGGTGCCTACTTCTTAATTAATAGGCCAGCTGTTCGAATTCTTTGTTACTAGGCAGTTAAATATAGAAATCAGCCAGATGCCTTTGAAGTTTTATTTTACTTGGTCTTTTGGCCCTGTGAATCATCCATTTTTTTTCCTCTACTGTGGCGAAGCTCTGATAAGGGATCCCAGTACAGCCGTTAAGAATAGCTGAGGTACTCTGGGCATGATTACAGCTGAAGCTGTACGTACGTACCCAAGTTACTCAGGGTCACGTATACAGGAAATCAGTGCCAGAAACTGCTGTCAGCTCACCTCAATTGTATCTCAAGGGTGAGATCACCCAGACTTAGGAGGCCACCAAGCACTGAATAGTTGGGAAGCCACCTGTGCTTTCTAATGGTTAGACACCCTTGCACTATGCACTTGTTTTGCTGCTGCTGCTTGCATCACCTTGTTTCTAGAGCACCTCAGGCTGGGTGGTAGCTCCCAGAGCTCAGTAGAGTAGCCCTAAATCTGTGCTTTGTTCCTTGACACCAGCCCTGCTAAGAGATTGAACTCCAGGTAATGTAAAAGAAGTCCCTTGATGACTAGCAAACAACCAGAGGAAATCTAAGAGCAAAATAACTTTTTACATGTTTTTCTTCCTGCAGTTTGTGTCATCAGGAGCAGACCGCGGCTCACATTCTCGTTTGCTCACTTAAGCGAGGCATTCCAGCATGCAGGCTCTTGAACTTCCAAACCCATTTATATGCCTGTCTGTGACAGCTGCAGCTATTAACAGCAAATCAGTCAAGCAGAGAGAATAAATAAATCCTCTGTTATTCTGTATAATATTTTACTGGCTCATTGATTGTGAGGAAATAATCCCATTTTGACTGGCCAGGTTGTCTGATGTCCAGTGGCAAGTGCAAGAAATCACTGTGCCTAGGACTGAAGGTCATAAAAATACACTAAATTGTGTGTCAGGAGCATCCATCTTAATTGTGCCCCACCTGACCTATGGCCAGTAGGTTGTACGAACAGTTTTCCTGTAGGTCATTCAAACCTTCAGACCAAAAAATAAAAGTTTAAAAGCAAACGGTTGCCTTGATATACTCTATCAGATCCCTCTCTGTGGCTTTGTTTAAAAGCAACATTACAAGAGCGATTTATGGGCTTTCCTCCCTCATTAGCATTGCATTCTTGCTAAGATCTTGCACCTTTAATAAATCTTTGTTTCTTGGGGATTTATTCTGTACCAGTTACATCTGGGATGCTTCCGAGGTATGACCAGAGTATTCATTCCTTCTGGCAATTATCTCAAAGGGAATCTCCTGAGAATTTTCTCGGGAATGCACACATCTCTATCTTCCCTGTTTCAATTCATTAATCACCTAACAGGACCTCTCAAGGTTATCAGAGCAAAAAATGAAATCTACAGCACAGCTTAAAGGGTTTGGAGAGAAAGAATAAGGTAGTATGATAAAGGGAGGAGATTTTGTGCAGTCCAAGACCCCTGAATACTGAATGTGTAAAGGTTTGCAGCCTGCAAGAAAAGAGTCCCAATGGATCTTTAGAGGATTATATTTAGAGTAGTTACTTAATGTTCTAAAAGTCCATTAAAGAAGTATGTGAGCTCTTCCTATAAACTAATCAAGTGCTTCGGAAAAATATGCAATGTAGTCACTTCAGCATTTTTCAGTGATGGAATTGGTTACTGGTTCTGAAGTAGATGTAATTTATTTTTTTTAATTCCTTTTTAAACTTATTTTTCTTATTTCTAATCATGTGCACAGGACTTTTTGCTGTTTTTTTCTTCTACTGTGCTACAATTAACTATTTTATGGAGCCATTGAGTACTAAACTGGAATTCTTCCATTAGTACAACAGCATCAGTTTATGAATGAGCATCCAGCAGGTTTTGAAAGATTGCCTTCCTCCTTGGCCAAAGTGATGATATTGTAAAAAGCCAAAAGTATTCTTGCATGTCTATTCATCTTCTTATCTGACATGCCCTAGCTGGAGTACAGATTGAGGTTACAGCAAGAGAGAGGAAAACGTATCCAGGCAGGAGGGAAAATAAATCTGGCGGTAGGGACCAAGGTCTCTTCTACAGCTTGGAGGGCCACACAGAACTGGGGATGCTTTCTGTAAAAGCTTAGCACTTTGAAAGGGATCCTGGTGTTTGAGGTTGGCATAACATAATGTCTGTTGTTTAAAAGCAGGATTTTAGTTGCTTGGTACCTTTGGTTAACATGGGACTTGCTCTGATCTAATTGCTTTCCTCTTCCTGCTGTATGTTGTCTGTGTAATTCCTGTATATGGAGACTAAAATACAGAGAAACCCTGATGATCCAGTCATCAGATCAGTCCCTCCTCTTATTTTCAGCACTATCCATTCAGTTATGGAAGATACTTATCTTTGCAAGAACTCAGTACATTCACAGTGGCTTCAAAAGGGGAAAAACCCCACATTTCTTGCTTTTTCTGTAGTTGAGTTCAGTGCCTCACTTATAGACAGGACTTGCTTTCATACATTCAAAAATTTGTTTCAGTTTTGACCAGAGTTGTAAAGCTTTATAAATAGTATACCAGCCTCACAGAAAACACCAGCTTCTGTCTGTGGGGGATCCATGCGAGCCAACGAACAGCACACCAATATGATGCTCCGTAACGCCAAGTTTATTACAATCAGAAGGCTACTTATATAGTGTGGTTAGTTCCTTACACGCGTACAGCATTACATAATTGTTACATGAGTGGTCATATACCCTGTCCATGCACTACATGATTGGTTACACGCTACTGTACACGCGTTGAGCACGCGCCTAACTAGTCACTGTGATAGGCTTTTGTGTACAGCGTCAAATCTCCGGATTCTTCTGGCCTACCTTCTTATCTGAGATACTCCCGAAACCTGCATTGTCTTCAGTAGCCTTATAATTAGCTGCCTCAGCACTTTCTGTCGATCAATGACCTCACCAAGTTTCTATGTAGTAGGCCCCAACACCTCCCCCTTTTCTTTTAAACATAATAGACATACTGCATTTCAATGACAATCATAGACAGTACACTACACAAGGCAAAGTTACACAAAATCCTACTAAAGCTAGCAAAACTGGCATTACCCATTTTATCAGTGCTGTTAGCCAAGGCCTAAGGTTCAGTGAATTGAGCCATTCTGAAAAGGGGTCAGTATTGTACGAAATCTTGTTAAACTGTTGCTGAAGGTCAGACAGCTGTTTGTGTATACTCTGTAAATGATCTGATAAATTCATACAACACATTCCGTCAAACTCCTCACATCCATGTCCTTGTGCTAACAACAAAAAATCAATTGCGGCGCGATTCTGTAGTACAGCATGTCTAATGCTATCTACATCAGTAAGTAGCTCTGAAATGATATGTGAAGTAATGTTAAATTCTTTCAAGCTCCAGCAAGCTAATCTTTTCAACTGATTGTAATTATGTGCTGCAGCACCTCCAGGCACAAAGAAAGCCAAAGTGACAAAAGACGCCGTCCATTCAAGAGTTACTTCATCTTTACACTTTTCATCAAAATGCTTAATTTCCCTTTTTGCTCTGTTGTGATCTTTTGACTGGGTGTAATCAATCCATGCCCTCATTTGAGGTGCAATCAAGGTTAGTTTTCCCAGATAACAAGGACCCCCTATGGGGCGATAAGGAATACCATTCCATGCTCGATCTTTTCCTCCTGGCAACGTTCCTCCAGTCGTATTTGCTACAACATAGCCTGTCGTAACTTTTGACCAGTATCCTTGATTACATGTCACATTTTGATA
>NW_009720010.1:613-961 GCF_000703405.1 Apaloderma vittatum | reverse complement strand
GGTCTCATGGACAAACTCCCAACATGAGCTGTATTCAGCTGGTCAGGGTCCCTTTTCATAATTAGCAAGCAAGAGTTACGTACTTGTTTAGAAAAGAGCTAAGGATGAAAGTCTTAATTCTGCAATGCAGCACTGCCAGCACAGCTAACTGTAAAGTGTATCCACATCTTTTGGTTTATGTTTTTTCGTTTTTTTCAAGTTTTTTGTTTTGTTTTTTTGTTTCGGCAGGGCAGGGGCTGGGAACTGCATCCTCAGGAAGGTCTCTTGCCAGCCGGCAGCGTCTGCCTCAGGAAGGGCGGGTCTGCAGTGCAGGGCAGTGGCCGTTGGTGGGCCGCGGCTTCCCTTTGG
>NW_009720010.1:0-366 GCF_000703405.1 Apaloderma vittatum | reverse complement strand
TGTGTGGGGGTTTTGTGAGTTTTGTGGGTTTTCTGAGTTTTGTGGTTTTTTGTGATTTTTGCCATTTTTGCAATTCTTGCGATTCTTGCGATTTTTATGGTTTTGTGGGTTTTGTGTTTTTGTTGTGATTTTTGTGACTTTTGTGGGGGGTTTGTGATTTTTGTGGTTTTTTAAGATTCTTGCGTTTCTTATGGTGTTTGCGGTGTTTGCGATTTTTGCGATTTTTGGGGTTTTTGTGTTTTTTGCGATGTTTGCAATTTTTACGGGTTTTCTGGTTTTTGTGGTTTTTTGTGATTTTTGTGGTTTTTGCAATTTTTGCGATTCTTGCGGTGTTTGAGATTTTTGCGATTTTTGTGATTTTTTGTG